>NW_026652276.1:96815561-96864230 GCF_009828535.3 Hylobates moloch
AAGACTCCGTCTAAAAAAAAAAAAAAAAAAAAATCACAAAAAAGGAAAAGGAAATATCACCAGAACGGATATCACTGCACTTTTCACGAAAAAGAAAAAGGAAATACCAGAACGGATTTCACCGACGGGCAGACCTGCAATCGATTCAGCCAGCGGCTTCCGGATCAGAGTTTCTGCGCAGGCGCAGAGAGCTACGGCGGAAGCGGTGGCGTGGGGCTCAGTGCGCGTGCGCCGATCTTGGCCTCTGCGTGAGCATGCGCAGGGCCCCGCCCTCGCTGCGTCTGCGCTTGAGCGCCGACAATTTGGTGGCGGCGTCCGGAGGGTTTTGGTCTGGGCTTGGTGAGCTGCGCACGGGGTCTGTCCTGAGTGCGGGCTACGGGACCTTCGCCATGCCGGGGATGGTACTCTTCGGCCGACGCTGGGCCATCGCCAGCGACGACTTGGTCTTCCCAGGGTTCTTCGAGCTGGTCGTGCGAGTGCTGTGGTAAGGACAGCGGCTATGGGGGCGGTGGAGCGCACCGGGGAGGGAGCGGGGGGCGAGCTGTCCCTTGAGACGGTGACAGAAGTGGCTTCCCAAGCACTGTCGCGGTCCCAGCTCTGGCCACGCATCTTCTTATCGAGTCCTCATCACTGCCCGAAGAGGTGGGCAGTGGTGCTGTGTCCGTTTGACGGATGACAAACCGAAGCCCACAGAGTGACCCGGTGACACACAGGGGACCTGGAAGTCCACGCATCAGGACGCGAGCACCTCTTTGTGTGCAGCGCCGAGACCTGGCCCTGGGGAGCCTCCGAGGGTGTTACCGCCGGCAAAAGCCTTGGCCTCGAGGTCTCCTTTCATGAGGCGGGAGCAGCCACTTGTGCCCTTCCTTCCCTTTATACGGGGCACTTGAATCTGCAACATGAAGGATAAGAAAAAATACCGAGCCGGTTGTGGCTGCATTTCGTGAGAAGCAGACAGACTCAACATACAACGCTGTTGTCTTTCAAAGTGTGGAATCAGTGGGAAGTGGCATTGATACCTGAAGTCTGTTCCCAGAGGATCTGTGCAGGGAATGAATCATTGTTATGAAAAAGTAGAGTCTTGGCTGTGCGCCGTGGCTCACGCCTGTTATCTCAGCACATTGAGAGGCTGAGACGGGAGGATTGCTTGAGGGCAGGAGTTTGAGACCAACGTGGGTAACATAGTGGGACTCCTTTTCTTTTTATTTTTTTGAGACAGGGTCTCACTGTACTACCCAGGCGGGAGTGCAGTGGTGCGATCACCACTCACTGCAGCCTCAACCTCCTGGGCTCAAGCAATCTTCCCACTTCAGTCTTCCAAGTAGCTGGGACCACAGACTCGTGCCACCACGCCCAGCTAACTTTTTCTATTTTTTGTAGAGATGGGGTCTCACTATGTTGCCCAGGCTAGTGTCCAACTCCTGTGCTCAAGTGATCCTCCTGCCTTGGCCTCCCAAAGTGCTGGGATTGCAGACATGAGCCACCGTGCAGGGCCTGGATCTTTTATTGTTGGCAATTATATTCCAGGCCAGGTGCAGTGACTCATGCCTGTAATCCCAGCACTTTGGGAGGCCAAGGCAGGAAGATCACTTGAAGTCAGGAGTTCAAGACCAGCCTGGGCAACATAGCAAGACCCTGTCTCTACAAAAAGAAAAGAGAAAATTATATTCCAAAGTGAACCTTGCCTTGTTTCGGAAATTATTAACTCCTTTTTTTTCTTTTTTTTTTGAGACGGAGTCTCACATTGTTGCCCAGGCTGGAGTGCAGTGGCAGGATCTTGGCTCACTGCAACCTCTGCGTCCCAGGTTCAAGCAATTCTCCTGCCTCAGCCTCCCAAGTAGCTGGGACTACGGGCGCGCACCACTACGCCCAACTATTTTTTTTAATGTATTTTTAGTAGAGACGGGGTTTCACCATATTGATCAGGATGGTCTCGATCTCCTGACCTTGTAATCCACCCACCTCGGCCTCCCGAAGTGCTGGGATTACACGTGTGAGCCACCGCGCCTGGTCCCCTTTTATTTCTTTGTATCATTTTTACACAGCAGCTCCTTGGATTTCATTTCTGACCCTTCCCTTTTTTTTTTTGCCAGGTGGATTGGCATTCTGACATTGTATCTCATGCACAGAGAGAAGCTGGACTGTGCTGGCGGAGCCTTGCTCAGCAGTTACTTGATTGTCCTCATGATTCTCCTGGCAGTTGTCATATGTACCGTGTCAGCCATCATGTGTGTCAGCATGAGAGGTAAAAAGTAGCCTTTTCTATTTGATACCTATTTTTTAATAGCTTTATTGAGATATAATTCACATACAATACAATTCACTTATGTAAACTTTCCAATTCAGCAGTTTTTAATATAATCACAGAGTTGTGCAACCATTACCACAATCAAGTTTATAACATTTTCTTCACTCCTAAAAGAAATCCTGTACCAGGCAGGACATGATGGCTCACACCTGTAATCCCAGCACTTTGGGAGGCTGAGGTGGGTGGATCACTTGAGGCCAGGAGCACAAGACTAGCCTGGCCAACACAGTGAAACCCCATCTCTACGTCTCTACTAAAAATAGAGAAAATTATATTGATGCGTGCTTGTGATCCCAGCTGCTAGGGAGCTGAGATCGCACCACTGTACTCCAGCCTGGGTGACAGAGTGAGACTCTGTCACGAAAAAGAAAGAAAGAGATCCCGTACCCTTTAGCAGTCACTCCTCATTTTCCCCAAACTATCCCAACCCTAAGCATTCACTAATTTGCTTTCTGTCTGTGTACATTTGCCTATTGTGGACATCATATAAGTGGAATTGATTCACTGTGTGGCCTTTTGGTCTGGTTTCTTAAACTTAGCATAATGTCTTCAAGGTTCATCCATGTTTTAGCATGTATCAGTACTTCATTTTTATGGCTGAATAAGAGCATCAAATGAATGGATCACATTTTATTTATCCATTCGCCAGTTGGTAGGCATTTGGATTGTTTCCATTTTTCACCTATTACGAATAATGCAGCTATGAACATTCGCATACAAGTGTTTATACAGACATGTTTTCATTTCTCTTGAGTATGTACCTAGGAGTGGAACTGCTGGATCATGTGTTAATGCTCTGTGAAACCTTTTGAGGAACTGCCAGACTTTTCCAAGCAGCTGTACCATTTTACATTCCCACCAGCAGTGTATAAGGGTTCTAATTGCTCAACGCTGTTATTATATGACTTGTTAATTATAGCCATCCTAGTGAATGTGAAGTGGTAGCTCATGATTTTGTTTTGTTTTGTTTTTTTGAGACGGAGTCACACTCTGTCACCCAGGCTGGAGTGCCATGGCGCAATCTGGGCTCACTGTAACCTCTAGAGCCTCCCGGGTTCAAGTGATTCTCCTGCCTCAGCCTCCCGAGTAGCTGGGGCTACAGGCCGTTTGTTTTTTATCTCATGGCTTTGAGGAACATGTCTTTGATGACTAATGATGTTGAGCATCCTTTCATTTGCTTATTGCTCATTTGTATATCATTTTTGTGGAAATGTCTGTTCAGATCTTTTGCCCAATTTTAGACTAGGCTACTTATCCTTTTATTTTTTATTTTTATTTTTTGAGATAGTCTCCCTCCGTTGCGCAGGCTGGAGTGCAGTGGCATGCTCTCTGCTCACCGCAGCCTCTGTCTCCTGGGTTCAAATGATTCTCATGCCTCAGCCTCCCATGTAGCTGGGATTACAGGCACCCGCTGCCACGCCTGGCTAATTTTTGTATTTTTAGTAGAGATGGGGTTTTACCATGTTGGTCAGGCCTGTCTCGATCTCCTGACCTCAGGTGATCCACCTGCCTTGACTTCCCAAAGTGCTGGGATTACAAGTGTGAGTCACCGTGCCTGGCACCTTTTATTTTTACAGTGTGAGGTTTACAACTATTTTGTTGTTCTTAGAGACAGTGTCTTGCTCTATTGCCCAGGCTAGAGTGCAGTGGCGCAATCATAGCTCACTGCAGCCTCAAATACCTGGGCGCAAGCAGTCCTCTCTTCTCAACCCCCAAGTAGCTGGAACTACAGGCACGTGCCACCATACCTGGCTAATTTTTTTTATTTGTATTTTTTGTAGAGACAGGGTCTTGCTATATAGCTTAGACTGATCTTGAACTCCTGGGCTCAAGTGATCCTCTCGTCTTGGTCTCCCAAAATGCTAGGATTACAGGGGTGAACCACCACGTCTGATCCCCTATTCTTCATATTTTTTTTTTTTGAAACGGAGTCTCGCTCTGTCGCCCAGGCTGGAGTGCAGTGGCGCAATCTCGGCTCACTGCAAGCTCCGCCTCCCGGGTTCACGCCATTCTCCTGCCTCAGCCTCTCCGAGTAGCTGGGACTACAGGCGCCCGCCACCACGCCCGGCTAATTTTTTGTATTTTTAGTAGAGACGGGGTTTCACCGTGGTCTCGATCTCCTGACCTCGTGATCCGCCCGCCTCGGCCTCCCAAAGTGCTGGGATTACAAGCGTGAGCCACCACGCCCGGCCTATTCTTCATATTTTTTATGTGTGTTACAGTTTTCTGTAGATAACCATTTATCTGAGAATGTCTCCAGAAGTGTTGGAAACCTTCCCTGTTGGATTCCTCTGCTTCATAGGATGATGTGAGCACTGTGGTGACTAGTAAAGGAATGCATTCATAGAAACGATTCATCGGTCAGAGGCAGGGCTGTGTGACATGCCACCATCCGCCATATTTTAGTCTTTTGTCACTGCTTGAATTGGGATGGACGAAGTATGCATATCAGATATATGCTGGTGGTGGAGGTGCATGGGAAGGCGCTGGTGATACAGTGAGTGACAGCATCAAGATCTTGACAGTTTGGAATAAAGGACTGAAGTGTAAAAGGTGTTAGCTCATGGGAGAAATGTAGAGGGTAGAAATGTTAGCAGCGACATCTTTCGTGAGAAAAAGACCTTAGGGTTTGGGATGACCAGCAAGAGTGGCATGTCCCTGATTACCACAGTAACATAGAAGACAGCTCTGTGTATTTTATTTTACTTTTTTCTTTTGAGATAGAGTTTCGCCCTTGTTGCCCAGGGCTGGACTGTAATGGCATAATCTCAGCTCACTGCAACCTCTGCCTCCCAGGTTCAAACAATTCTCTGCCTCAGCCTCCCAAGCAGCTGAGATTACAGGTGCGTGCCACCACACCCAGCTAATTTTTTTAGTAGAGACAAAGTTTCTTTTTTTTTTTTTTTTTTTGGGGACAGAGTCTCACTCTTTTGCCCAGGTCCGACTGCAGTGGCGCTATCTCTGTCTCGGCTCACTGCAAGCTCCACCTCCCGGGTTCACGCCATTCTCCTGCCTCAGCCTCCCACGTAGCTGGGACTACAGGCACCCGCCACCACACCTGGCTAAATTTTTTTGTTGTATTTTTAGAAGAGACGGGGTTTCACCATGTTAGCCAGGATGGTCTTGATCTCCTGACCTCATGATCCACCCGCCTCGGCCTCTCAAAGTGCTAGGATTACAGGCATGAGCCACCGCACCTGGTCTAGTAGAGACAAAGTTTCACCATGTTGGCCAGGTTGGTCTCGAACTCCTGACCTCCGGTGATCCGCCCACCTCGTCCTCCCAAAGTGCTGGTATTACAGGTGTGAGCCACCGCACCCGGCTAGCTCTGTGTATTTTAGTATGCCTCTAGAAACATCCATGCAAGGAGGCTGGATTGATGGAGGCTCCACGTTTGTGTTGGCCCCCAAGTGTAGGCTGTCATTGGTGCCAGATGCTTAAGGAAAGAAAGAAACCATGTGTACAGTGTGGCTTCAGCGCTGGGAAGCTTCTTATTGAAGGTGAAGTATTGAGACTGGTGTCATTTCAGATACAGCATTATCTAACTTATTTGTCCTTTTTTGTTCATCTCACATGCTGGTTAAACCACTGAGTTTGTGGCTGTAATAGCAGGATCAGAGTGGAAGGAGTCGGTGTACTTTTTTTTTTCCCTTACATGTTTGTTTGTCTTGAGATATTTTTGGTGTTGGGATGCCTTTACCTCCCTGTGAGGGATGCTCGTATTCACTCCGTTCCCTCCTCCTAGACACTCGTACGATGCTTGCATCATCATGTACTTGTGGTCAGAGCTCAGAAATCATCTGTGGGTTGTCGGCGTGTTGTGGGTTGTCTATCCCACAGCCTCCTCCAAACAGAACCCCGTTTTGTTTTGCCCCCATCCCACACATACCAAGTATGCGTCAGAGAAGCAGACTCTAGGCCCGGCTCACGTATCTGTGATCGGTTCAGGAATGGACACATGACCCAGTTTGGCCCGGTGAGAGTCAGGGAGAGTTTGGTGGAAGGTTCTGGGGAGGTGCTTCCTTGCCCCCCTAGGAAGGATCCAAAAGCCATTTATCATCACTCTCCTGGCTGAAGCTGCGTCTCCACTCACAGCGCAAGGCAAGCTGACATACAGAGCAGGGGAGAGCTGGGAGAAGCACAAGGAGATGGAGCCGGGTCTCGGTCAGGGCAGCCCTGTTGCCGTCCTGCTTCTACACTCAGTCCCTCAGGTCAGTGTGGCCCTTCCTGCTTTTCAGCCAGTTTGAGTTGAATTTTCTGTAGCTTGTGGCTAGAGATATCCCACCGAACTGAAAACAGTATTTTATAAAAATGTTCGTTTAATTGTCAGTTTGTTACATATAACATCATATGCCTTATTAAAAATATGTATTGAAGGCCAGGCACGGTGGTTCACACCTGTAATCCCAGCACTTTGGGAGGCTGAGGCGGGTGGATCACGAGGTCAGGAGATTGAGACCATTTTGGCTAACATGGTGAAACCCCACCTCTACTAAAAATACAAAAAATTAGCCGGGCGTGGTGGTGGGCTCCTGTAGTCCCACCTACTCGGGAGGCTGAGGCAGGAAAATCTCTTGAACTCGGGAGGCGGAGGTTGCAGTGAGCCGAGATCGCGCCAGCGATCTCAGCTTCCTGAGTAGCTGGGACTACATGAGCACACCACCATGCCCGGCTAATTTTTTATATTTTAGTAGAGATGAGGTTTCACCATGTTAGCCAGGCTGGTCTCAAACTCCTGAGCTCAGGCAATCCGTCCACCTCGGCCTCCCAAAGTGCTAGGATTACAGGCGTGAGCCACCGCACCCGGCCGGAAAGTTTTTCTAGGCAGGCAAAACTGTGTAAAGGAGATTTTCACAGTATCATCATCATCATCATCATCTTTTTAAAAAAATAATCAGAGATGAGGTCTCTCCGTGTTCCCCAGGGTGGTCTCGAACTCCTGGGCTCAAGCAATCCTCCTGCCTTGACCACCCAATGTGCTGGGATCAATATCTTATTTTCTGGAACTTAATCAGAGCAACTCCATCTCTTGATTCCTGGTCTGTGTATTTCATTAATGCAATATCAGCAGTTGTCATCACAGTTGGAGTTTCAGGTCCAGGTGCTGCTGACATTATGATGTGTCTGTTTTTAGAATCCCAGCCCTCCAGGAAGCAGTGTGTATGCAGATACTGTTTCCTGTTTCTCTGGGGTGTTTGACTATTGTTATAACAAGCTCCAAATATAGGACTGTGGTTTTTTTTGTTTGTTTGTTTGTTTTTACATACCTGCACCCTTTCCCCCTCAGAGAGGTTAGTGTTACAGTTATTTAGCTTATAAAATTTTGTTTTTGTGCCAAAAATGAGGCTGTTAGTGCCTAATATTTTATTTATTTATTTTTGCATTTTAAAAATTATTATTATACTTTAAGTTCTATGGTACATGTGCACAACATGCAGGTTTGTTACATATGTGTACATGTGCCATGTTGGTGTGCTGCACCCGTTTTTTGTTTTTGTTTTTTTTTTTGAGACGGAGTCTCGCTCTGTCGCCCAGGCTGGAGTGCAGTGGCGCGATCTCGACTCACTGCAACCTCCGCCTCCCGGGTTCATGCCTTTCTCCTGCCTCAGCCTCCCGAGTAGCTGGGACTACAGGTGCCCGCCACCATGCCCGGCTAATTGTTTGTATTTTTAGTAGAGATGGGGTTTCACAGTGTTAGCCAGGATGATCTCGATCTCCTGACCTCGTGATCCACCCGCCTCGGCCTCCCAAAGTGTGGGATTACAGGCGTGAGCCACCGCACCCGGCTGCACCCATTAATCGTTATTTACATTAGGTATATCTATCTCCTAATGCTATCCCTCCTCCCTCCCCCACCCCACGACAGGCCCCGGTGTGTGATGTTCCCCACCCTGTGTCCGAGTGTTCTCATTGTTCAGTTCCCACCTATGAGTGAGAACATGCAGTGTTTAGTTTTCTGTCCTTGCGATAGTTTGCTCAGAATGATGGTTTCCAGCTTCATCCATATCCCTACAAAGGACGTGAACTCATCCTTCTTTATGTTAGTGCCTAATATTTTAAAATGTAACTATTTAAGTCATTCTAACAGAAGATAATTTTTGGAATTTAAAAGCTATTTCCTGGCAGGGTGCTGTGGCTCATGCCTGTAATCCCAGCACTTTGCGAGGCAAAGGCAGGCAGATCACTTGAGGTCAGGAGTTCAAGACCAGCCTGGCCAACATGGTGAAACCCAGTCTCTACTAAAAATACAAAAATTAGCCAGATGTAATGCCTCTAATCCCGGCTACTAGGGAGGGTGAGGCAGGAGAATCGCTTGAACCTGGGAGGCGGAGGTGGTGGTAAGCTGAGATCACACCACTGCACTCCAGCCTGGGCAACAGACTGATACTCCATCTAAAAAAACAAAAACAAAAATTAACCAAAAAACCCCCACAAAAAAAAACTGTCTATGGGACTATTAGGCCAATTTCAGCGTGGTGGTGTGCACCTGTAGTCCCAGCTACCCGAGAGGCTGAGGTGGGTGGATCACTTGAGCCTGAGAGGTTGAGGCTGCAGTGAATCGTGATTGTGCTACCACACTCCAGCCTGGGCAAGAGAGTGAGACCCTGTCTCCAAAAAAAAAAAAAAAAAAAGGTAGCTATTACGCTGTCTGAGCTTCAGTTTGCTTGCTCATACGTAAAATGAGATAATGACTAACCCAGTCATCATGGGGATTGAAGAACAACGCGCATAAAGTGTTTTAGGATGGTGTCTAGAACAATATAGGTCTCAAAGGGACGTGGAACTTATTTTCCTGGCTGTTAGAACTTGGGTGACCATATATCCCTGTTTGCCTGGGACAGTTCTGTTTTGTGCCTGTTGTCCCAGCATAATTATTATTATTATTATTATTATTATTTTTTGAGACCTAGTCTTGCTCTGTCGCCCAGGCTAGAGTACAGTGGTGCAATCTCAGCTCACTGCAACCTCCACCTCCCGGGTTCAAGTGATTCTCCTGTCTCAGCCTCCCTCGCAAGTAGCTGGGATTACAGACGCCCACCACCACGCCTTGCTAATTTTGTTTAGTAGAGATGAGGCTTCACCATGTTGGCCAGGCTAGTCTCGAACTCCTGACCTCAGGTGATCTACCTGCCTTGGCCTCCTCCCAAAGTGCTGGGAGTATAGATGTGAGCCACTGCGCCTGACCCCAGCATAATTATTAATAGTCCCCTTTTTTGCTCTCAGAAGTATACCAGTTTGGGCCATGATTATATTGTCACCCCAGTGAGAACGCAGAAGTGTTTTTAATCCCTGGTAAATCTTAAAAAAGAGCCCAAGACTTTTTGTCACGTTTCCCATCCTCACTTTCTCACTTGCTCTCTGACTTAGGTGCTGATTACCAATTACAAGTAGAAAAAGTCAGGAGGCGGGTGTGTGCACAGTACAAATGTATGCTCTGCAAAAACTGTATTTTTGCAAAAAGGAAGCTCTTCATCTCTGAGGAAGCAACTGAGCAGTCGGAACATTTTTTGTATTTCAGGAACGATTTGTAACCCTGGACCGCGGAAGTCTATGTCTAAGCTGCTTTACATCCGCCTGGCGCTCTTTTTTCCAGAGATGGTCTGGGCCTCTCTGGGGGCCGCCTGGGTGGCAGATGGCGTTCAGTGCGACAGGACAGTTGTAAACGGCATCATCGCAACCGTCGTGGTCAGGTGACGTCTCCCTTCTTCTCTTTGAGTTTCAGTGGATTTGAAGCATAGGTGAACAAACCCTTCTAACATGACAGAGAGTCCAGCATCCCTCGGATTTCCTGAAATAGTTAGAAATTGGAGTTAGTTTCTGCGTAACTCATGAAAATTCAGAGACACTGTTTATCCATGAAATACAACTCGTCTTTCATTATGTATGTATTGATGTAGATTTCTTTCCTTACTGGTTCTTTATTTTCTACATTCCCTTCTCTCTCTCTTTTTTCTTTTTTTCTTAAAGTCTTTTATTCCTAACCCTTCTCTTATAAGAATTCGGAAGAAAACCAAAGACCAAAACCAGAGCAAAAACTAAAACTAAAGGTGTGAAAAGAGATACGGTGTCCAGAAGTGGGACAGGAGATAATATTCTAGAACAGTAAGGTTTTTGTGTTTTCTAGGCTAAAAATCTTAGAGATGATCCAGTCCCGCCCCCTTAACACCCTCTGTTGTAAATAAGGAATCAGACCTGGGCTGTTGCTGCGTTTCTTGAGTCACACCGCCAGGGGGCAGAAGAGCCCCTTCGGGAGGGGCATCTTCCCGGTGGCGTGTGCTCCTGATTCCAGCGTCTTGCAGTGTGGAAATATTTAAACATATAGATGAGAGGCCTATCAGAGTACCCTGTGCTACCTTCATGAGAAGAGCCCTGAGGCACTGAAGGGGAAGGGCGTATGTCATGGCCATATGGAGAAGTGCCCGCTGCTTCCGGGCCCAGGCTGCAGCTCTGCCCAGCGGACACCTCCCTGTTCCTTCTGTAACCTTTACTGTTAGGGTGGGGCCTGGGTTAACCATTGATTCATAAGGAACTTTTTTTTTTTTCTTGGAGACAGAGTCTCCCTCTGTCGCCAGGCTGGAGTGCAGTGGTGCCATCTTGGCTCACTACAATCTCTGACTCTCTGGTTCAAGCGATTCTCCTGCCTCAGCCTCCTGAGAAGCTTGGACTACAGGCACCCGCCACCACACCCAGCTAATCTTTGTGTTTTTAGTAGAGACGGGGTTTCACCATGTTGGCCAGGCTGGTCTCGATCTCCTGACCTTGCGATCTGCCGGCCTCGGCCTCCCAAAGTGCTGGGATTACAGGTGTGAGCCACCACGCCCAGCCTCATAAGGAACTTTCTAGAAGAAAGTTGCTTACCTCAGGCAGGTTCCAGGAGAGCTGCATCTTCCTCGGTAACAGAACCTCCGTGGTAGAGACTCAGAAACTGAACCTGGAGGAGGGACCTCAGACACCTGTGTCTGGGCTGGGGCCCGCAGTCACCGAGCCTTTTCCTGTCTCTGTCTTGCAGTTGGATCATCATCGCTGCTACAGTGGTTTCCATTATCATTGTCTTTGACCCTCTTGGGGGGAAAATGGCTCCATATTCCTCTGCCGGCCCCAGCCACCTGGATAGTCATGATTCAAGCCAGTTACTTAATGGCCTCAAGACAGCAGCTACAAGCGTGTGGGAAACCAGAATCAAGCTCTTGTGCTGTTGCATTGGGAAAGACGACCATACTCGGGTTGCTTTTTCGAGTACGGCAGAGCTTTTCTCAACCTACTTTTCAGTAAGCCAAGGGGATCTGGTTTGGTCTCTTTCTTCTGTTTCAGTAAATGCTTCTGATGGAGCCGGTCCCTCTGTTCCCATAAAACAGCGTTTGAGAACCTGGCGTCTTTGGGTGTGTGGGGGGGTGGCGGGAGACCCTCTGTGATGAGCCCTCCAGGGAGCAGTTAACTGCAAGAGCCACACCTTCTCAGACCCTGTGTCCCAGTAGGACATGTGTTCATATTGACACCCACTCACTACCCTGTCGAAATGCTGGATTAGCCTGTAAGGAACCACATAACGGACACTGTACACTTTGAGAATAATTTGCAGCTGCTATTGAGCAGATACCAAGCACAGGCAGTGGCATGAATCGAGGTTGGAATCAGATAGTGAGTGACTTCTTAGCACTTTGTGTCATGATGGAAATGATCGATAATGCTACTTTTGGAAGACAGTTTGAGTAGATGATTGCAGCACAGAAGGGAGAGTCATTCTAGAGCAATTTCTTCCCGCAATTTGAAAATGCTTGTTTTTTTTCACATGCAGCGTGTCATCTTTTTATATGACATTCTCTGCTAAATGCTGTTATATTCCATACTGAGACGAGGTAAGGGAGGAAGAGTTCTCTGCTTATCCTGCACACCTGCCAGCCTCTCTTCCCACCTCTGCACTATCCGACTTGTCACCATTCAGGGCTGGTCCTGGAGCCTGACACCAAGCCGTAGCAGCAGCCTCCGTAGAGGGAAGAGGGAAGCGTGTTCCCTAAATAACTTAAAGGAGTGCCTCAACCTAATCTTAACATATTTGGAAGAGGGAAGAAGAGAAGCTGGTTATTTCTAGAGGATGTTGTAATCTGCATCACAGGCAGAACTGATGGCTCAGTGGCCAAGTGGCCAGTATATTGTCCCTTCTTTTTTTTTTTTGAGACAAGGTCTCGTTTTGTCTCCTAGGCTGGAGTGCAGTGGCGCAATCTTGGCTGCAAGCTCCGCCTCCCGTGTTCAAGAGATTCTCCTGCCTCAGCCTACTGAGTAGCTAGAGTACTACAATAGCTGGGATGACAGGCACCTGCCACCACACCCAGCTAATTTTTGTATTTATAGTAGAGACGGGATTTCACCATGTTGGCCAGGCTGGTCTCGAACTTCTGACCTCAGATGATCCACCCACCTCGGCCTCCCAAAGTGCTGGGATTACAGGCGTGAGCCACCGCACCCGGCAGTATATTGTCCATTCTTACGGGCTACAAGTACCCGGAGGTGATTGAGAATTCCTAACTCCTCCATTTCCTGGAGAAAAAGGACACGTCAGGCCCAAGAAGACTCACTGTCTGTTGCTTTCCTAGCTTGGGGTCCTTTTTGAGGCTTGCCATACCAAATCTCTACCATCCACTGTGTTTCAACAAAACCTTCCCAGCATCTTGAGAAATGAGAGTATAACTGTGGGCTAAAATGGTGCATTGCTACAAAAACGGACAATTTATCCATTGATTTCTCTACTTTACAAAATATTTGAAGTAGATTAAAAATAGTTGAGTCACTTGAAGTGAAATTTTAAGACAGATGAATAGCATTTTCATATTCTCCAGTGGAGTTGCCTGAGGGCAGGATTTGAAAACATATTCAGGTCACATAGAGAAGTACTCCTGCCAGGAACAGGCTTTTTAACAGACCTCTGTGTCTAGAAATGTCTCTGTGTGTGCGTGAATGCCTATGAACTCTAGAAGACCGGATTTTAGGGAACCCGGGGGCGGTGCCTGCTGGGTTTTATGACAGGCCATTGTGGTTTCCCACCCAGGACACAGATCTGGTGCCCAGCGACATTGCGGCGGGCCTCGCCCTGCTTCATCAGCAACAGGACAATATCAGGAACAACCAAGAGCCTGCCCAGGTGGTCAGCCATGCCCCAGGGAGCTCCCAGGTGAGGCTGGCTTCATGGAGTGTCCAGTTCTGA
This sequence comes from Hylobates moloch, assembly GCF_009828535.3. NCBI lineage: Eukaryota > Metazoa > Chordata > Mammalia > Primates > Hylobatidae > Hylobates > Hylobates moloch. The sequence goes on from NW_026652276.1 coordinate 96,829,070, forward strand.
CACTTAACACCTTTTGGTGGGTCTTCAGAATCATACAGCTAACCTATAGCAATTTCCTCCTCCCTTCCTTCCCCTTTTTCCTCCCCACCCCTTCCCCTCCGCTCCCCACCCCTTCCCTCTTCCCCTCCCCTCCCCACCACTTCCCCCTTCCCCTCCCCTTCTCCTCCCACCCCTTTCCCCTTCTCCTCCCACCCCTTCCCCTCCCCTGCCCTCACCTCTCCACCCCTGCCCTCACCTCCCCTCTCCTCCTCTTCCCTCCCCTCCCCCCTGTCGCCCAGGCTGGAGTGCAGTGGCGCAATCTCAGCTCACTGCAAGCTCCGCCTTCCGGGTTCACGCCATTCTCCTGCCTCAGCCTCTCCGAGTAGCTGGGACTACAGGCGCCCGCCACCACGCCTGGCTAATTTTTTATATTTTTAGTAGAGATGGGGTTTCACTGTGGTCTCGATCTCCTGACCTCGTGATCCGCCCGCCTTGGCCTCCCAAAGTGCTGGGATTACAAGCGTGAGCCACCGCGCCCAGCCTCCCCTCCCCTTTTTTTCTTTTTCTTTTTTGAGGCGGAGTTTTGCTCTTGTTGCTCAGGCTGGAGTGCAATGACACAATTGGCCCACCTCAATCTCCACCTCCCTGGTTCACGTGATTCTCCTGCCTCAGCCTCCGGAGTAGCTAGGATTACAGGCGCATGCCACCACACTCAGCTAATTTTTTGTATTTTTTAGTAGAGATGGGGTTTTGCCATGTTGGCCAGGCCGGTCTCAAACTCATGACCTCAGGTAATCTGCCTGCCTCGGCTTCCCACAGTGCTGGGATTACAGGTGTGAGCCACCACACGGGGCATATTTTTCAGTTTTTTAACTTTTATTTTAGGTTCAGGGGTATATGAGCCGGGTTGTTACACAGGTAAACTCATGTCACGATGGTTTGTTGTAAAGATTATTTTGTTACCCAGGTACTAAGCCTAGGACCCTACAGCAGTTTCATTAGCAGCTGGGTTGGAATCTGATTGGTGGCTTCCATTGGTTCCATTGCATCACCTGTCAGGTGAGGCATCTTCATATCACCTGGAGTTCAGGTAGTGGGAACGCATTCCTGGCCACTTTATCATCCATCATATCTTTATTTTTTATTTTATTTTATTTTTTGAGACAGAGTCTCACTCTGTCGCCCAGGCTGGAGTGCAATGGCACGATCCTGGCTCACTGCAACCTCTACCTCCTGACTTCAAGCAATTCTCCTGCCTCAGCCTCCACAGTAGCTGGGACTACAAGGCGTGCACCACCACGCCCAGCTAATTTTTGTATTTTTAGTAGAGACGAGTTTCACCGTGTTGGCCAGGCTGTTCTTGAACTCTTAGCCTCAAGTGATTTGCCAGCCTTGGCCCCCCAAAGTGCTGGGATTACAGGCGTGAGCCACTGCACCCGGCCACACCCATCATATCTTTGAAGGCTTGTGTTTTAGGAAATTTGCTGTTCAATTCTATGCATTAGAAAAATTCCTCCTGGGATGGGGACTGCGATTCTCCCTGGGCATGTTTGCTTTTCTTCTCTGGGGCTGGGGTCAGAAACAGTTCAGCTTTGCTTGGTGATAATTTTCCTGCTACAGGTTGTTACATTTTTGAGAAAGAAAATTGCACATAGACGGTATGTATTTTCGCTGCTCCTGGTTAAGCCACTCAGTTCTTGGCAGCTCGTGTGTGGCAGCGGCATGGAAATGTACTAGTTTCAGGCATCTAGATAGGAAGCGCTGGCTCATTTCAGCAAAGACACCAGAGAAGTCATTGGAGTGTTTTTTTACTATTAACTTCCCCCGTGCTTGCTGCATTCCTATAAAATGAGGAGTCAGGCCGGGCATGGTGGCTCACTCCTGGCTTCCCAGCACTTTGGGAGGCCAAGGCAGGTTGATCACCTGAGGTCAGGAGTTCGAGACCAGCCTGGCCAACATGGTGAAACCCCGTCTCTACTAAAAATACAAAAATTAGCCAGGCGTGGTGGCAGGTGCCTGTAATCCCAATGACTGGGGAGGCTGAGGCAGGGGAATTGCTTGAACCTGGGAGGCGGAGGTTGCAGTGAGCTGAGATTGTGCCACTGCACTCCGGCCTGGTGACAGAGTGAGACTCTGTCTAAAAAAAAAAAAAAAAAAAAAAAAAAGATGAGGAGTCCATGTCAGTCCGTATTGAAGGAGCAGTTTTGCCTGTGGGCGTCTGAGAGTTCTATTCAGCGAAGGAGCAGGAAGAGTCAGGAATGAGTTCAGGTTTCAGATCTCAGTGTGTCGATCCTCTGTATCAGGAGTTCCCTTAATAAACAGTAGTTTTTGTCCTTCTCTTGTAGGAAGCTGATCTGGATGCAGAATTAGAAAACTGCCATCATTACATGCAGTTTGCAGCAGCGGCCTATGGGTGGCCTCTCTACATCTACAGAAACCCCCTCACGGGGCTGTGCAGGATTGGTGGTGACTGGTGGGTTGGCACAGTCTGAGCCTCCATAGCCATATTTCCCTTAAAAAAAAAAAAAGCTTTCTATTTTGAGATATTTCAAAAATTTGAAAGAACAGTGCAAAGAACTCCCATGAATCCTTTACCTAGAGTCACCAGCTGTGACTCATCTGGTCACATGTGCTGTATCTCTCTCTCTCTCTCTCTCTCTGTATATATATATATATTTATAATGTACATGTATTTTTTTTTCCCTGAACCATTTTATTTTTCTCTTTTTGAGACAGAGTTTTACCCTTGCTGCCCAGGCTGGAGTGCAATGGCGTGATCTCAGCTCGCCGCAACCTCTGTCTCCCATGCTCAAGTGGTGCTACTGGCTCAGCCTCCTGAGTAGTTGGGATTACAGGTGCCTGCCACCATGCCCAGCTAATTTTCATTTTTTGAGATGGAGTTTCGCTCTGTCGCCCAGGCTGGAGTGCAGTGTCACAATCTTGGCTCACTGCAAGCTCTGCCTCCCTGGTTCATGCCATTCTCCTGCCTCAGCCTCCCAAGTAACTGGGACTACAGGCGCCCGCCACCACGCCTGGCTAACTTTTTGTATTTTTAGTAGAGATGGGGTTTCACTGTGTTAGCCAGGATGGTCTCAATCTCCTGACCTCGTGATCCGCCCGCCTCGGCCTCCCAAAGTGCTGGGATTACAAACATGAGCCACCACGCCCGGCCACACCCGGCTAATTTTCTATTTTTAGTAGAGACGGGGTTTCACCATGTTGGCCAGGCTGGTCTGGAACTCTTGACCTCGTGGTTCGCCTGCCTCACCCTCCCAAAGTGCTGGGATTACAGGCGTCAGCCACCAGGCCCGGTCTCAGGTAATTTTTGTATGTTTAGTGGAGATGGGGTTTCCCCATGTTGACCAGGCTGGTCTGGAACTCCTGACCTCAAGTGATCTGCCTGCCTCAGCCTCCCAGAGTTCTGGGATTACAAGGTGTGAGCCACTGTGCCCAGCCCCAGTAATACCCTTTTTAGCAATTTTTTTCTCCAATCCAGGATGATGTGTTGCATCTAGTTGCCGTGTCTCTTTGGTCTCCTTCAAGTTGTAAGTTTCTCAGCCATTCTTTCCTTTATGATATTGACATTTTGAAGAGGGCAGTGCAGATATTTTGTAGAAGGGCCCTCACTTCGCATTTGTGTGATGGTTTCCCCATGATTAGATTTATGTTTTGCATTTTTGGCGGGAATGGTCCATGACAGCCATCCTTCCTAGTGTATCATATCGGGGATACACGATGCCAGTTTGTCCCATTTCTGGTGATACTAACTTTGATTGCTTGACTGAGGTGGTGACTGCCAGCCTTGAGACCATTTAGCTATCTTGTCCCAGGCCGAGTGTGGTGTCTCAGACCTGTAATCCCAGCACTTTGGGAGGCCAAGGCCGGCAGATCACTTGAGCTCAGGAGTTTGAGACCAGCCTGGGCAACCTGGCAAAACTCCATCTCACTAAAAATATAAAAATTAGCTGGGTGTAACAGTGTGTACCTGTAGTCCCAGGTGCTTGGGAGGCTGAGGCAGGAGAAACACTTGAGCCCAGGAGGCTGAGGTTGCAGTGAGCCAGGGTTGCGCCACTGCACTCCAGCCTGGGTGACAGAGCAAGACCCTGTCTTAAAAAATAAATAAATATATATGTCTGTGTCCCACCAAGCGCAGTGGCTCATGCCTATAATCCCAGCACTTTGGAAGGCCAAAGCGGGTGGATCACCTGAGGTCACGAGTTCAAGATAATCCTGACCAACAGGGTGACACCCCGTCTCTACTAAAAATACAGAAATTAGCTGGGCTTGGTGGCGTACACCTGTAATCACAGCTACTTGGGAGGCTGAGGCAGGAGAATCGCTTGAACCAGGGAGTTGGAGGTTGCAGTGAGTGGAGATCACACCATTGCACTCCAGCCTAAGCAACAGAGCAAGACTCTGTCTCAAAAAGAAAAAACAAAAAAAGAAACCGAAACAAAATAAAAAACAAATAAATGTCCTATCCCTCTCTGAATTCTCATCTGGCAGTACAGCATCCATTGATTCTTATCTGAATCACTTATTACCTGGATGGTGGCAAAATTGTGATTTTTCTTTCTTTCTTTTTTTGAGACGGAGTCTCACGATCCTGGCTCACTGCAACCTCCATCTCCCAGGTTCAAGTGATTCTCCTGCCTCAGCCTCCCAAGTAGCTGGGATTACAGGCCCGCACCACCATACTCGGCTAATTTTTTGTAACTTTAATAGAGATGGGTTTTCGCTGTGTTGGCCAGGCTGGTCCAACTCCTGACTTCAGGTGATCCACCAGCCTTGGCCTCCCAAAGTGGTTGGATTACAGGCATGAGCCACCACACCTGGTCAAAATTGTGATTTTTTTCTAAATTCGTCATTTCTTCTACGTTAATTGTCATTCTCCTGTAAAAAAGAGCTTTTTATCCCTACATCTTTTTGTTAATATGGATTTATAGATTCTTAAATTATTCAGTGGGTTGTAATTGTTACTGTTCATTTTGTAGTAAGTACAGTGTTTATTTGATGCTCAAAATGTCCCAGATTTTGTCCTGCAGACTGGCTCCTATGTTCTTTTCATATGACCCCATCATGTTTTGAGCACTTCCTAACCTCTTGATTTTGCTTTTTCTTTTTTTGGGACTGTTGCCCAGGCTAGAGTATAGTGGTATCATCACAGCTTACTGTAACACCACACCCTTAACCTCCTGGGCTCAAGTGATCCACCTGCCTCGGTCTCCCAAAGTCCTGGGATTACAGGTGTAAGCCACCATGCCTGGCCTATGTATTTATTTTAAAGATCATGAGATTATACTAATTTTGTTTGTTTGTTTGTCTTTTAAGAGACGGGGTTCTCTCACCTCAGCCTCCCAAGTAGCTGGGACTACAGGCATGCAGTGCCAGACCTGGATGATTTTTTTAAATGTTTTAAATTAATAAATTTCTTTTTAGAGACAGTTTTGCTTTGTTGCCCAGGCTGGTCTCCAACACTTGAGCGATCCTCCCACCTCAGCCTCCCAAAGTTCTGGCATCATGAGCATCAGTCCCCTGGCCCTGATATCTTTTAATTCTAATCCAAAGCCACAGAGTTTCTCTTTGCTTCTCCACATCATGTCTGCAAAGAGAAGCCTGGCTCCCAGCAACATCAGCGTGGGTTACCCACGCTCAGTCCCCCATTACTAAGAAAATAGTTTCAGAATTGCTATACCCAGTTCCACTACAAAAAGGGCATCTGCTAAGTAGAGTTTGTGATTTGTTTGTAGTTTTTTTAGTTTTTATTTTTATTTATTTTAATTTAATTTAATTGTATTTTTTAATTGTATTTTGTATCACTCTGTCGCCTAGGCTGGAGTGCAGTGGCGCGATCTCAGCTCATTGCAACCTCTGCTTCCTGGTTGCAAGCAAGTCTCCTGCCTCAGCGTCCCGAGTAGCTGGGATTACAGGCGCCTGCCACCACACCTGGCTGAGTTTTATATTTTTAGTAGAGGTGGGGTTTCAGCATGTTGGCCAGACTGGTCTCGAACTCCTGACTTCAGGTGATCCACCTGCCTCGATCTCCCAAAGTGCCGGATTACAGACGTGAGCCACCACTCCCGTCCTCTTTTTGTTTTTTAAATGTAGAGCACAGTACTCAAAAGTTACTTATATGATTTCTTTTCTTATTTATTTTCTACAGAGTTGGCTGTGTTGTTCATTTGGACAGGTTTGGTTTACCTACTTCTGATGGCATTCAGTTTTAGGGACTTGCCCATCCTTGTTGATTAATTTTTTGAATATAGAAATCATTAACATGATGCCAGAAGTCAGAACTCTTTCCAAGAAGTGTACACAGAGAAGTATTATCTTTAATAAGCCATTCCAGGCCCAGTGCAGTGGCTCACGCTTATAATCCCAGCACTTTGGGAGGCCAAGACGGGCAGTTCACCTGAGGTCAGGAGTTTAAAACCATCCTGACCAACACAGCGAAACTCTGTCTCTACTGAAAATACAAAAACTAGCCGGGCATGGGGACGCACACATGTAATCCCAGCTACTCAGGAGGCTGAGGCAGGGGAATCGCTTGAACCTGGGAGGCGGAGGTTGCGGTGACCCGAGATTGTACCACTGTACTCCAGCTTGGGTGACAGAGTGAGGCTCCATCTCAATCAATCAATAAATCAATAAAATAAGTTTTAAAAAGCCATTCCATGTCAGCCAGCCTAAGTCCTGAGAATTGTCCGCTCTGGTCCTCGCATCTCTGGGAGAATGTGGCGGTGAGGGTTGACATTCCTTGCTAAGTGGCTCTGTTCGGCACAGTAACGTCTTTGTCCTCCTTTTTTTAGCTGCAGAAGCAGAACCGCAGACTATGACTTGGTCGGAGGCGATCAGCTCAACTGTCACTTCGGCTCCATCCTGCACACCACAGGGCTGCAGTACAGGGACTTCATCCACGTCAGCTTCCATGACAAGGTGTGGACACTGCAGGCGGCGGCTCTTCTTTTGGGTCCTGGAGCCCTTAAGAGATTCTGATGGAAGTTATGAATTATTCTTCCCGTAATTCGTAGACACACAAACACACTCTTAAGTTCTGTGTACCATTTCAGAGGGGCCACAGATCCTGGGGAAGCCACACAGATGCCCTGGTGCAGGTTCAGAACCCAGGTTTCACATAAGATAGAGACGTCTTCATCAGAGATAGTGCACTGCGTTTCTTACCTCGCCCTTCTGTTGAGCAGCAGTGAAGTCTCTCAGTAGTAATCCTACATGGCCTTCTGGGGTTTGTATCGTCCTGGGTCGTGAGCTCCATCAGTAGTGTAGTGTAGCGGGTCTGGCACTCTGGGGGGGTCACCGTCACCTGGGGAGAAGCTGCAAAAGCCAGCTGTGGACCGGGCACAGCGGCTCACACCTGTAATCCCAGCACTTTGAGAGGCTGAGGTGGGTGGATCACAAGGTCAGGAGTTCGAGACCAGCCTGGCCAGTATGGTGAAACCCCATCTCTACCAAAAATACAAAACTTAGCTGGGCGTGGTGGCGTGGGCTTGTAGTCTCTGCTGGTCGGGAGGCTGAGGCATGAGAATCACTTGAATCCGGGAGGCGGAGGTTACAGTGAGTCGAGATCGCGCCATTGCACTCCAGCCTAGGCGACAGAGCAAGACTCTGTCTCAAAAAAAAAAAAAGCCAGCTGTGTGTGGCTGCAGTGCTGTGTGCTCAGTGTCGCTCGGTGTCTCTCCAGGTGATTCTCGTACGCACCGCAGCGGGAGGCCTGCTGGTGCAGATCGGTGGCTCTCACACCTTGCTGCCCAATAGAACCTCTTGAGGAGCTTTTAAAACTGCTGACGTCCAGGCCGCACCCTGGGTCAGTTAAATCCGAATCTCTGGGGAGGTCAGAGAGAGGCTAAGAAAACAAAGATCCTTTTTCATGTAGAGCAGCGTGGTTTATGAAGGCCAGTCCTTGCCAGAGTGAGTCCCACTGTGTAGTGAGCATGAGTGGAGAGGTGGTGTCCCCTCCTCTCCGTGCTGCAGGAATTGGGCTGTCATCGCAGACACTGCAGGGCTCTAACTTTGCATGCTGGTGCATGTGTTCACTGTTTAGGCCCCATGCTTGTTTCTTGCTCCTGCAGGTTTACGAGCTGCCGTTTTTAGTGGCTCTGGATCACAGGAAAGAGTCTGTTGTGGTTGCTGTGAGGGGGACCATGTCTCTGCAGGTAACGTTGGAACCTGACTTTCCAGCCCTGGGAGTGGGGTGCAGGAGCGGGATCCCACAGATGCTCGGCTGGGGAAAACTGTCAGTAACCACATGAGACACAGGGGAAAATGGTGAGGACAGAAAATGAGGATGTGAGCCTGGGGTTGGGAAATACTCCCTTTGCAAAAAGGGATGAAGCTGTTTCGTCTTCACTGAGAACTGTCAGCAGCAGAGCAGCCGGCAGGTTGGCCCCCCCGCCACAGGAGCTCCCAAAGGGCACCTGCTTGACCCCCTCCTGCCTAACTTCCCTGTGCCCAGCCAGGCCCCACACCCGGGAGTCCTCCCGGGGAATTCCTGCACCAGAGCCAGATGGCGGCAGTGAGTCAGTCTTGCTGCTGAGAGTCACGCCCCCGGCCACCAGCCCCACTGCAGGCTCTGGGTTTGGATCCTCACAGACCCTCGTGGCCTGCCCTTCTCCAGGTGCGGCCAGGACTGCCTATATCCATCCCCAGCCCGTGGCCCCTCTTCTATCTTCCTCAGTCCATACTCCTGGGCCCCTTGGAGATGCCAGGCGATGCTTTCCTTGTCGAAGCTTGCTTCTCTCCATTCCGGTTTCCTCCTGGCCACTCCTCAGTCTCACTTCCCGTTCTTTTCTGCTGACGCAGAAAATGAGTTGAGACTCCAGAGCCTGTGCACTCAGCCCTCTTCTGCTCCTGACTGGCTCTGGGGCGTGCCCTGTTCACGTAAGCTCTGCCATCGTCCCCCCGTTGCCCATTTAAGAAGCAGCGGCACCTGTAATTCCAGCAGTTTGGGAGGCCGAGGCGGGTGGATCACGAGGTCAAGAGATCAAGACCATCCTGGCCAACATGGTGAAACCTCGTCTCTACTAAAAATACAAAAAATTAGCCAGGCATGGTGGCGGGCGCCTGTAGTCCCAGATACTCAGGAGGCTGAGGCAGGAGAATCACTTGAACCCGGGAGACAGAGGTTGCAGTGAGCTGAGATTGCACCACTGCACTCCAGCCTGGAGACAGTGAGACTCCGTCTCAAAAAAAAAAAAAAAAAAAAAAAAAAAAAGCCAGCCATGGTGGCGGGCACCTGTAGTCCCAGATACTCAGGAGGCTGAGGCAGGAGAATTGCTTGAACCCGGGAGGTGGAGGTTGCAGTGAGCTGAGATTGCGCCATTGCACTCCAGCCTGGCGACAGAGTGAGACTCCGTCTCACAAGAAGCAGTGGCGTCGTCTGTGGTTTCTGTGCACCCTGTCTGCTGTGTGTGAAGTTCCTGCCCCAGCCTGTGTGGCCCTCTCTCCATTTCCAGCGCCATGGCCCTGCTTCTGGCCCCAGTCCTCTAGCTTCCCATCTCCATCCTTGTCTAGTCTCATATCCCCAGTCTGTTTGATTGTTTGTTTGTTTCTGAGACAGGGTCTCGCTCTGTTGCCCAGGGTGGAGTATGATGGTACAGTCACCTCACTGCAGCCTCCACCTCCTGGGCTCAAGTGATCCTCCTGCCTCAGCCTCTCAAGTAGTTGGGACTACAGGCATGTGCTACTACACCCAGCTAATTTTTTCTATTTTTGTAGAGACAGGATCTCACTATGTTGCCCAGGCTGGTCTCACACTCCTGGGCTGTAGCCATCCACTCACCTCAGCGTCTGCCCATTGTCCTGTCCTCCAAGGACTCACTCTAGAACACGGGTCAGATCTTACCCTCCTGCTCAGAAACCTCCAGTGGCTTCCCATTGCCTTTATTGATTTATCTTTAAATTTTCTTTTTTAAATTCCAACTTTTATTTTAGATTCAGAGGGTACATGTGCAGATTTGTAGCTGGGTATACTGCGTGATGCTGAGGTTTGGGGTACTGTTGATCCCGTCTCCCCGGTACTGAGCATAGTACCCAGTGGTTAGGTTTTCAGCCCTTCCCCCGCCCTCCTCTAGTAGCCCCAGTGTCTATTGTCCCCTCTTTGTGTCCATGAATACCCAATGTTGAGCTTCCACTGTCACATCAGACCATGCGGTGTTTTCTTTTCTGGGTCTGCGTTAATTCGCTGAGGATGATGGCCTGCAGCTGCATCCGTTGCTGCAGAGGACGTGATTCTGCGCTTTTCTATGGCTGGGCCCACTGTCTTTAACATCAAGTTTGTGTCTCTTATCATAGCTCTGGGTGTTTTACCCAGCAGCCTCCCCCACGCCCACTCTGCAGCCTGGACGCCAGTGCCGGGGCCTCCAGCCCAGCAGCACAGCACTCGCCTGTGGACCTTTTCAAATATGGCTGGTGTGGGGCCACGCCCAGGGCCCCAGCCAGTGGGTCCTGCTCCCCCTGTGGGGAGGACGCCGCCTGGCCTCTCTGCTTTCACAACAGCCTCTTCCTTCAGCTCTGGCTCTGGCGTCACCTCCTCCAGGGAGCCACCCCTGCGCCTGGGTTGTGCCCTGTCCTCTGACTTGGCACCGCCTGGCCCTTGCTGCGGCGCTAGTCTGGGCCTCCTCCTCTCCACAGTTTCACCTGTTACAGGGCTCCTGAGGACAGGAACCAGGCTTTATTCAAAACCCTGGTACAGGCTCTGTGCCGCGGGGTCCTTAGAATATGTGTGTGTGATGGGGAAGGCGCAGGGCATGTCTTAGGCACACTCCATGGTCCCCTCCACCCTTCACGCCTGGCCCAGAGCTGGTCGTGCCATCGGGGCCCCCAGGAGCCACCGCTGGGTTTCCCTCCTGAGTTTAGGGTTCAGTCCCAGGACTGAACCAGGAGACGGTGCCATCCCTGCCATCCTCCACAGAAGTGTCAGGAGCAGGGACCACCTGTCATTCTCCCACCCTGCCTATCACAGGCTGACGGCCGCTTCTGCAACGCCCTTTTTACAGGATGTCCTTACGGACCTGTCAGCGGAGAGCGAGGTGCTGGACGTGGAGTGTGAGGTGCAGGACCGCCTGGCACACAAGGTACGAGCGCGGGCTCATGTGTCTGTCCTGTGAATGCTGACCGCGCAGCAGATGGGCGCCTCAGGCCAGGGGCTGCACAGAGCCCGCGCTGCCTGTTCCTCCTGTGCTGATTCTCACAGCAGCCCTGGGAGGCTGTGGGATTTCGTTTGTTCTAAGAGAGAGAAGCCTGTTCAGAGAGCACGAGTACCTTGCCTGGAGTCGCATGGCTACTGGAATAAGTAGCAGGTTGGGCATTTGAGCCCAGCTCTGTGGCTTTTCCTTCTCTCTGTGTGTGTTTTCTGAGAGGCAGTCTCCCTGTGTTGCCCAGGCTGGTCTTGACCTCCTGGGCTCAAGTAATCCTCCTGCCTCAGCCTCCCAGAGTGTTGGGATTAAGGGCGTGAGCCACCACACCCAGCCTCTGAATTAATTCAAGTAGTACATTCTGATGGTGAAGAAAAGCTTCATCAAAGCTCAGAGCAGCAGAGAGCGCACCAGGCCCTCAGGAGGCAGGCCCACCCCATGGGCGCTCTGCCGGGTCATTCACATGTTCTCTGTGCAGATGGCAGATGGCACGGTGCCAGGCTCACAGTTTCATGCTCACTGTGCTATGGGTGTGAGGCTGCCTCAGCTCCTCCCAAAGGAATGAAAACCCCCTCCCCAGAGTAGAGGGGTGGAGGTTTCTAGTTTTGGGGGTTTCCTATAACTGTGGTGAGATATTTCTGACACACATTGGTCAGTTTCACTGTTCGTTGGTCGTTAGTGTGCAGTTCCGGGCATCCAGCGCGTTCACAGTGCCGTGTGCCCGTGTCCAGTCTCAGCACCCCCAACACAAGCTCTGAACTCATCACCACTCACTTCCCCTTCTTCCCTTCCACGGCCTCTGGGAGCCTCTGTTCTACTTTGTCTCTACACGTCGTCTCTTCTGGGAACCCCACAGAAGGATTTGTCCTTTTGTCACTGGCCTGTTTCTTTTTTTTTGAGATGGAGTCTTGCTCTGTCATCCAGGCTGGAGTGCAGTGGTGCCATCACAGCTCACTGCAGCCTCTGCCTCCCAGGTTCAAGCAATTCTTCTGTCTTAGCCTCCCAAGTAGCTGGGACCACAAGCGCACGTCACCACACCCAGCTGATTTTTGTATTTTTAGTAGCGATGTTAGCCAGGATGGTCTCAATCTCTTGACCTCATGATCCACCCACCTCAGCCTCCCAAATTGCTAGGATTACAGGTGTGAGCCACCACACCTGGACTGTTTTTGTTTTTGAGACAGGGTCTCGTTCTGTCACCCAGGCTGGAGTGCAGTGGTGCGATCATAGCTCACTGCAGCCTCCATCTCCCAGGCTCAAGTGATCTTCCCACCTCAGCCTCACAAGTAGCTGGGATTACAGGCGTGTGCCACCATACCTGGCTAATTTTCTATTTTTTATTTTGTAGAGATGGGGTCTCGCTATGTTGCCCAGACTGGTCTTGAATCTCCTGGGCTCAAGCAGTCCTCTTGCCTCAGTCTCCCAAAGTGCTGGGATTGCAGGCATGAGCCACCACGCCCAGCCCTTTGCTTTTTTGTATGCCAGTTCACAAAAGACTCCAGTTTGACTGTTACTGGGCGTGTGTGAGGAAAGGAGGAACTGTAAGCCTTAGTACAGAGATGCCCCAGAAAGCCGTCAGGGGCCAGGGGGCTTGGCCTGGGTGGATCTGCTCAGGCAAAGGCTTTATGTGACCAGAAGCTGAGGACCCCCGGCCTGGCTGGCAGCTGAGGCCCCCACATGCTGGGTTCATATTTTAGTGACAGTTCATCCCTTGGGTCGGGAAGGCTGCCGCTGAGGGCCTGTCCTGTGCTCTTGGCTTCATTTGTGCCAAGTCGCGCTGAGTTTGGCTCTGACGCTGTCCACAGTAATCGGACTCCAAACCTGTGTGGCCGAAAGGGCCTCGGCATTTGTTGTTGGATATGCGCCGGGGAGGCTCGCCAGCAGCAGCTTAGTCCACGTCCTGCTGGGCTCTGCCTGCCCGGCACCAGCCACAGGGTAGGTGCCCAGTGAGTGTGGCCTGGAGTTGACTGCATCCCACCGTCGCAGGAGAGAGAAAGGGCATCTGGGGATTTGTTAAGAAGTGCTGTCAGGGCCGGGTGCAGTGGCTCGCACCTGTAATCCCAGCACTTTGAGGTCAGGAGTTTGAGACCAGCCTGGCCAACACGGTAAAACCCCATCTCTACTGAAAATACAAAAATTAGCGGGTGTGGTGGTGAGCGCCTGTAATTCCAGCTACTCGGGAGGCTGAGGCAGGAGAATCACTTGAACCCAAGACTCCGTCTCAAAAACAAAGTGCCATTTGAATGCACATAGAGTGTGCCTTTTTAAAAGTTTTCTTATATGATGGCTGGGTTCAGCATTCTACTTGCAGAATTATTTAATTCTTAGAAACTTGTAGTTGCAGCCAGGTGCGGTAGCTCACGCCTGTAATCCCAGCACTTTGGGAGGCTGAGGCGGGCAGATCATGAGGTCAGGAGATCGAGACCATCCTGGCTAACACGGTGAAACCCCGTCTCTACTAAAAATACAAAAAAATTAGCTGGGCGTGGTGGCGGGCGCCTGTAGTCCCAGCTATTTGGGAGGCTGAGGCAGGAGAATGGCATGAACCCGGGAGGCGGAGCTTGCAGTGAGCCAAGATTGCACCACTACACTCCAGCCTGGGTGACAGAGCAAGACTCCATCTTAAAAAAAAAAAAAAAACAAAAAAAGAAACTTGTAGTTGCATTAGGGATGACCAAAAAGAATCTCCCATCTTCTGTGGGGTTTCCTCTACCCCATCCTGTTAGAATATTAGCTGCATGGGACAGGGGCCAGGCCCGCTTTTCTCCGAGCCCAGCACAGGAGCACGGTGATGAAGCATTTTGAAGATATTTTTGATTGACAGGGTCATTTCTTCCCTGGCACTGCTTTTCTTTTTTAAAAAATTTTTTGAGGGCTTAACTGCATGTAGGGAATGGCTTTATTTTTTTTCTTTTATTTATTATTTTTATAATGATTATTTTTCAGAAACAGAGTCTCACTGTGCCACCCAGGCTGGAGTGCTGTGGTGCAATCATAGTTCACTGTAACCTTGAATTCCTGGGCTCAAGTGATCCTCCTGCCTCAGCCTCCCAAAGTGTTGGGATTACAGGCATGAGCCACCTGCTTAATTTTCAAGAAGCCTGTTTCAGAGGACAGATGTATATGTTAGAAAATTTTAAATTTTTGCTGGGCACAGTGGCTCACATCTGTAATCTCAGCACTTTGGGAGGCTCAGGCGGGCGGATCACGAGGTCAGGAGTTTGAGACTAGCCTGGCCAACATGGTGAAACCCTGTCTCTACTAAAAATACAAAAATTAGCTGGGCGTGGTGGCGGGTGCCTATAATCCCAGTTACTCAGGAGGCTGAGGCAGGAGAATCGCTTGAACCCGGGAGGCAGAGGTTGCAGTGAGCCGAGATGGCACCACTGCACTCCAGCCTGGGCAATAGAGCAAGACTCTGTCATTCATTCATTCATTCATTCATAAATAAATAAATAAAATTTTATTTACTTTTTGAAGCTAAAGCCAAACCTGACCGCCCTAAAACTCACTTCTGATGGTTTAGTTTTATCTTTGCAGGAACAGTGGGATGCTTATCAGTGTCTTTGATTCAGAACTTCATGGATTTTGTAGTTGTTTTAGAGAAATGGGGTCTTGCTATGTTGCCCAGGCTGGTCTCAACCTCATGCGCTCCAGTGATCTTCCTGCCTCCGCCTCCCAAATAGCTCGGATTGCAGGTGTGAGCCACTTGGCGCAGTTCTAGAACTTTATGTTTAAATGTTATTTAAAAAGTCTAAATCTGACCAGCCATAGGAACTTGGCTGAAGTAAATTGTGATATGTTCACACAGCACAAAACGGTGTAGCCACAGAAAAAGCCATAGAAATGTATCTGTGGAAAGATGTTTGGTTGTTTTGGGTTTTTTTTTTTTGAGACTGTCTCACTCTACTGCCCAGTGGTACGATGATAACTCACTGCAGCCTGAACTTTCTGTGCTCAAGCCACCCTCCCACCTCAGCCTCCCGAGTAGCTGGACTATAGGCGCTCGCCACCAAGCCCTGTTAATTTTTTTTTTTTTAGTAGAATCAGGATCCAGGCTGGTCTTGTATTTTTATTTTAGTAGAGACTATGTCGCCCAGGCTGGTCTTGAACTCCTGGGCTCAAGTGTCCTCCTGCCTTGGCCTCCCAAAGAGCTGGGATTAGAAGCGTGTGCCACCGCACCTGGCACCTGCTTCATGTCAGGCCCTGTGCAAGGTGCCAGGAGCACAGCCATGCACAATGGACGTGGCTGCTGATCCTGCAATCTCAGATCCCAGGAGATACTCACACATCAGTGCACAGCGTCATCCCACCTTGAGTCTCCACTGGGCCTGCCTTGTCTGAGGATTAACGGTCACCTTCTCTGTCTTTTTAGGGTATTTCTCAAGCTGCCAGATACGTTTACCGACGACTCATCAACGACGGGATTTTGAGCCAAGCCTTCAGCATTGCTCCTGTGAGATCTTTGTTCTTTCCTTGTCCTCTCTGGAGCTGTTGTTTTTACCCTTCACCTCATTCTACTGTCTGTCCTCTAGGAGTACCGGCTGGTCATCGTGGGCCACAGCCTTGGGGGCGGGGCGGCCGCCCTGCTGGCCACCATGCTCAGAGCCGCCTACCCGCAGGTCAGGTGCTACGCCTTCTCCCCGCCCCGGGGTCTGTGGAGGTGAGCCTTTGTTTTCCTGCTCCAACAGCTCGCTACTTACAAGTCATGTGGTCAAGACTCATTTTTTTTTCTTTTATTTTCCTGAGACAGAGTCTTGCTCTGTCGCCCAGGCTGGAGTTCAGTGGCATGATCTTGGCTCACTGCAAGCTCCACCTCCCAGGTTCAAGCGGTTCTTCTGCCTCAGCCTCCCAAGTTGCAGGGACTACAGGCGCCCGCCACCATGCCAGCTAATTTTTGTATTTTTAGTAGTGGCGGGGTTTCACCATGTTGGGCAGGCTGGTCTCGAACTCCTGACCTCAAGTGATCCGCCCGCCTCGGCCTCCCAAAGTGCAGAGATTACAGGTGTGAGCCATCATACCCAGCTGAGGTTTGTGTTTTGAAGCGCTATTTCACAGAAGAAAGTCTGTCTAGCCTTTCTTAGACCTATCTGACCATACCTGTAATTTCCTAAATGATTTAATTCTAAGAGTCTTTTTTCAAGCAAACTTCAGTTTTTAGAGCAGTTTTAGGTTGACAGCAAAACTGAGCAGGAGGTTGTAGGGATTTCTCATACCCTCCCTCCCCACAAGCATGCACAGCCTCCCCCATTCTCACAGCCCCGGCAGAGGGGTCTGGTTGGTGACATCCATGCGCCTGGTGGGCACATTGCCCAGAGCCCATAGTGTGCTGAGCACTCCCTCTCGGGGGGGGCATATGCCGCGGGTGGGGACACATACATAATGGACATGTTTAAAGACATTTTTATGAGTTTCAAAATTACTCTTTTTTTTTTTTTGAGACAGAGTGTTGCCCTGTTGCCCAGGCTGGACTGCAATAGCGTGATCTTGGCTCACTGCAACCTCCGTCTCCCAGGTTCAAGCGATTCTCCTGTCTCAGCCTCCTGAGTAGCTGGGACTACAGGCACCTGCCACCACACCTGGCTAATTTTTTGTATTTTTTTTTAGTAGAGACGGGTTACACCATGTTAGCCGGGATGGTCTCGATCTCCTGTCTTCTGACCTCGTGATCCGCCCACCTCAGCCTCCCAAAGTGGTGGGATTACAGACATGAGCCACCACGCCTGGCTGAAAAGTACATTTTTTTTTTGCTGATTCAGCATACTGACTGTTCTGTGTAACCTTTTGCCGTGATTATAAAGGAAAATTATACCACTTTATTTCATTAAAATGAAATAAAGGCCAAGCGTGGTGGCTCATGCCTGTAATCCCGGCCCTTTGGGATGATTAAAAAGTAAGTCCGTAAAGAACAAAAAGAGCTTTTCTTTGCATACTTGGTTTCTTTGACGTATAGTTCACACAGGAAAAAAACAGGAGAATGTATAAGTGCTTAAATCTTTCCCTTGATATAGCAGTGTTCAGAATAATGAATTGTTGCCTAGCAGTCCACAGAGGCAGACATTAATTTTTTTTAAACTTAAAAACTTCAGTCGTCTGTTTTCTTGCTGTCTTTTTTTTTTTTATTGTTGACACAGAGTGTCACTCAGTCTCCCCGGCTGGAGTGCAGTGGCACAGTCATGGCTCGCTATAGCCTCTGCCTCCTGTGCCCAGGTGATCTTCAGGCCTCAGCCTCCCAAGTAGCTGGGACCACAGGCGCACACCACCACATCCAGCTAATTTTTGTAAGGAACAGGGTCTTGCTATGTTGCCCAGGCTGGTCTTGAACTCCTGGGCCCAAGTGATCCTCCTGCCTCAGCCTCCCAGAGTGCTAGGATTAAAGGTGTTGAGCACTGTGCCTGGCCTCATTTTCTTGCTTTCTGGTACAACAGAATATTCTCAAGTTTTGGGCTTGAAATGAGCAAGTATTTTTTTTTTTTCCATCGTCCATATCTGGAATCAACCGTTTCTCCAAGGAATATTGGTTCCTTTTAGCGGGAAATGGTATTTCTGAACTGAAATCGGGGCACTGGTAGTTCTCATTACCACAGGGCTGGTCATAATTTCCAGGCCTTTTCATTGGAAAGAGGTAGGAAAGGCTTTTGTTACACCAAAGAGAAAATGTAACCGTAGTGTACAGTGATACTTAAAGATCAGGAGGCTGGGCATGGTGGGTCACAGCTGTAATCCCAGCACTTTGGGAGGCTGAGGCAGGAGGATCACTTGAGCCCAGGAGATCGAGACCAGCCTGGGCAACATAGAAAGACCCCGTTCCTTACAAAAAGTAGCTGGACGTGGTGACGCGTGCCTGTGGTCCCAGCTACCCGGGAGGCTGAGGCAGTAGGATTGCCTGAACCCAGGACGAAGAGGTTGCGGTGAGCCGAGATCGTGCCACTGCACTCCAGCCTGGGTGACAGAGCTAGACTCTGTCTCAAAAGAAAAAAAAAAAAAAAAAATTGACGGGTGTGGTGGCTCACACCTGTAATCCCAGCACTTTGGGAAGCCAAGGCCGGCAGATCACGAGGTCAGGAATCAAGACCATCCTGGCTAACATGGTGAAACCCCATCTCTACTAAACATACAAAAAATTAGCTGGGCGTGGTGGTGGGCACCTGTAGTCCCAGCTACTTGGGAGGCTGAGGCAGGAGAATGGCGTGAACCCGGGAGGTGGAGGTTGCAGTGAGCTGAGATTGTGCCACTGCACTCCAGCCTGGGAGACAGAGCGAGACTCCGTCTCAAAAAAAAAAAAAAAAAAAGTCCTTTCTATCACCTGAGAGGTAGAATATGGTGGTTTTGACTGGCGTTTCCATTATGTCCATGGCTGGAAAGAAGTGTGTCTGTGTTCCTCTCCTCCTGTTGATGAAAGGCTGCACCTTCTCTCTGCTCTTCCGCCTCTAGTCGTGGCTATTCACTTTCACCGCAAGTCCTGAGATGACCCCACAGCCCTCCTCCTTCTCCCAGCTGTGCGGGACCCACTATTGTGTGACTCATTGTTGGGAGCTGAAGGCAGCTCTGTGGATGGGTATTTGGAGGCTCCCAGCCTCTGCCAGTGCAGGTTCCGCCGCAGTGAATCGCCTGTTGCCTCTGCCACTTCATTTTTGCTGGGGCATCTTTTTTTTTTTTTGAGATGGAGTCTTGCTCTGTCGCCCAGGCTGGAGTGCAGTGGCGTGATCTCAGTTCACTGCTGGTTCCGCCTCCCCGGTTCACGCCATTCTCCTGCCTCAGCCTCCTGAGTAGCTGGGACTACAGGCGCCCGCCACCACGCCTGGCTAGTTTTTTGTATTTTTAGTAGAGACGGGGTTTTACCGTATTAGCCAGGATGGTTTCGATCTCCTGACCTTGTGATCCACCCGCCTCAGCCTCCCAAAGTGCTGGGATTACAGGCGTGAGCCACCGCACCCGGCCGCCGGTGCATCGGAGTCTTCCAAGCGCGGTTTCTGGGTCAAAGGACAGATCCATGTGTTTGGTCCGCCTTGATGTCCAATTTGCGGTTTTAGCTGCGGGGCGTCTCTGTTCAACAGATATTGTGGCTTTAGTGCGATCTGGCCAGTGAATCGCCGTAACTGAAGTTTCCCCTCCCCTCCCTTTAGAGAAGAGAGAACAGAGCTGAGGCCTGGGAACCTAACCCCTCAGTGTTACTGATTTCTTTCGTGGAAGCCCTTGTGGGCAGTGTCATCGTAAAGCTAACATCCTCTCCCTGTTTGGAATTTCAGCAAAGCTCTGCATGAGTATTCTCAGAGCTTCATCGTGTCGCTCGTCCTGGGGAAGGATGTGATTCCCAGGTAAGCCCACCTGGTGCTGCGCCCGGGGCTGGGGGGTTAGGAGTGCCGGGTCCCAGCCTCAGTGTGCCTCTTTGCTAAACAGGCTCAGTGTGACCAACTTGGAAGATCTGAAGAGAAGACTCTTGCGAGTGGTGGCGCACTGCAATAAACCCAAGGTAGGCGGGTGCCTTGTTGAGAGGCTCTGCAGGACACGGGGCCTGTCCCTGAGATCCTGTGGAGAGCCGGGAGGAATTGCACCCTCAGTGCAGGGCACTCTCTATGCTGTTGCTGGAAGTTCTCCTTCCACCCTCTGATCAGATTCTGGGCTAGGACTCTGTGATGTCTAAGAAAGCAAATGGCTGCAGCAAGTGCGGGAAATGTCACAGGGAGGAAACAGGATCTGGGCTGGGCGCTGTGGTGCACGCCTGGAATCCCAGCATCTCAGGAGGCCAAGGCAGGAGGATCCCTTGAGGCCAACCTGGGCAACACAACAAGACCCTGTCTCTATTCTAAAAAAAAAGAAAGAAAATACTCTGGAGGAACTATCCGTTTGATTTTGCTTTCTGACAAACTTCTTAGTCCTGTCTTGTGACTAACAGTATGTTAATGTCTTTTGGCTTTGTTGTCCGAAAGCTTAGGAAGCGAGGCTGCCATATAGAGCTTAAGAGGTACGGGCACATTTATCTACACTGTGGATATCATGCAGTTATTAAAATGGTGATATGTGTCCACATCAAGGATTTTTTAACATGGTGGTAGAAATTTATGTCTGCTGGCCGGGCGCGGTGGGTCACGCCTGTAATCCCAGCACTTTGGGAGGCTAAGGCGGGCGGATCACCTGAATCAGGAGTTTGAGACCAGCCTGGTCGACATGGCAAAACCCCATCTCTGGCCGGGCGTGGTGGCTCACGCCTGTAATCCCAGCACTTTGGGAGGCCGAGGCGGGCGGATCACGAGGTCAGGAGATCGAGACCATCCTGGCTAACACGGTGAAACCCTGTCTCTACTAAAAATACAAAAAATTAGCCGGGCGAGGTGGCAGGCGCCTGTAGTCCCAGCTACGCGGGAGGCTGAGGCAGGAGAATGGCGTGAACCCCGGGGGGCGGAGCCTGCAGTGAGCCGAGATCGCGCCACTGCACTCCAGCCTGGGTGAAAGAGCGAGACTCCGTCTCAAAAACAAAAACAACAACAACAACAAAAAAAACCCCGTCTCTAGTAAAAATACAAAAATGAGCCAGGGGTGGTGGGTGCCTGTAATCCCAGCTACTTGGGAGGCTGAGGCAGAAGAATCGCTTAAACCCAGGAGGCAGAGGTTGCATGAGCCAAGATTGCACCACTGCACTCCAGCCTGTGGGATAGTGAGGCTCTGTCTCCAAAAAGAAGAAATTTATGTCGGCCGATAGAGATAGATATCCATTGAAAAGTTCAAAAGAAAAAAAACTTAAAAATTATTCTTAAGAGATATGACTGATGGCAGAGAGTGGAGACAAGGAGATACAGATATATGAATTTTGACAAAAATTTGAAAATACATATGCCAAGTGTGGTTTTGTTTAGTGTGGGTAGAGATGATTTTTACTTGTTTAACCCCTTTGTTTTCTGACCTTTCTCATGGTTTTGTTCCTAATCAGAAAGAAGAAACACAATTTAAATTTTTCTCCTTACCAATTACCTCCCTCAGTTTTTTCTTTTTTGAGACAGGGTCTCGCTCTGTCACCCAGGCTGGAGTGCAGTGGCGCAGTCTTGGCACATTGCAGCCTCCCAAGTTCAAGTGATCCTCCCACCTCAGCCTCCTGAGTAGCTGGGACTACACTGCAGGCACGTGCCACCACACCTGGCTAATTTTTGTATTTTTTGTAGAGACAGGGTCTCACCATGTTGCCCAGGCTGGTCTCAAACTTCTGGGCTGAGGCAATCTGCTTGCCTTGACCTCCCAAAGTGCTGGGATTACAGGTGTGAGCCACTGCTGTGCCCAGCCTAAAATTTTTTTTAGAAATTAATATCTAGGCCGGGCCCGGTGGCCCACGCCTGTAATCCCAGCACTTTGGGAGGCTGAGGTGGGCGGATCACCTGAGGTCAGGAGTTTGAGACAAGCCTGACCAACATGGAGAAACCCCGTCTCTACTAAAAATACAAAAAATTAGGCCGGGCACGGTGGCTCATGCCTGTAATCCCAGCACTTTGGGAGGCCGAGGCGGGTGGATCACGAGGTCAGGAGATTGAGACCACGGTGAAACCCCATCTCTATTAAAAATACCAAAAATTAGCCGGGCGTGGTGGCGGGCGCCTGTAGTCCCAGCTACTCTGGAGACTGAGGCAGGAGAAAGGCGTGAACCCAGGAGGCGGAGCTTGCAGTGAGCTGAGATTGCGCCACTGCACTTCAGTCTGGGTGACAGAGTGAGACTCCGTCTCAAAAAAAAAAAAAAATTAGCCGGGCATGGTGGCAGGAACCTGTAATCCCAGCTGCTCAGTAGGCTGAGGTAGGAGAATCGCTTGAACCTGGGAGGCAGACTGTGGTACCAAGATCACGCCACTGCACTCCAGCCCATAGAAATTAATATATGCCTTTCAGGGAAGGGTAAAACTGATTTCCAGAATTGCCGGAATATAATTAAGGGAAATATCCCTCACAGTCTGTATGGCTTAGTTTTTAATATTGCTCCACGTGTGATGGTTTTACTGCCCAAGAGAGAGCCCACACTCACGATCTGTGACTAGGCACGGGCGTTGGTCCTGAGCCGAGGTGGCTGCCACCCAAGCACAGCTTGCCGGTGCATCTTTGATGGTCTTTCAAGCGCGGTTTCTAGGTCAAAGGGCAGAAGATCCCTGTGCCTGGTCCACCTTGGTGTTTCGGGAGGTCTCGGGTGACAGAGGGTGAGTGACAGCATTCTACTGCTTGGGTCTCGCCCTCAGTACAAGATCTTGTTGCACGGTTTGTGGTACGAACTGTTTGGAGGAAACCCCAACAACTTTCCCACGGAGCTGGATGGGGGCGACCAGGAAGTCCTGACACAGCCTCTTCTGGGGGAGCAGAGCCTACTGACGCGCTGGTCCCCAGCCTGCAGCTTCTCCAGTGACTCCCCACTGGACTCTTCTCCCAAGTACCCCCCTCTCTACCCTCCCGGCAGGATCATCCACCTGCAGGAGGAGGGCACCTCGGGGCGGTGAGTGCGGTGTGGTGGGCAAGCAGGAGGAGCGCGGGGTCGGCCCTGGGGCCGCTTGGGAGTTGATGTCTCGTCTTTTCTGCTTCAGGTTTGGCTGCTGCTCTGCTGCTCACTATAGCGCCAAGTGGTCACACGAAGCGGAATTCAGCAAAATACTCATAGGTCCGAAGATGCTCACCGACCACATGCCAGACATCCTGATGCGGGCCTTGGACAGCCTGGTCTCCGACAGAGCGGCCTGCGTCTCCTGTCCAGCACAGGGGGTCTCCCGTGTGGACGTGGCCTGACCAGGGCCACTGGAAACTGTCCCAGGAACGATTTTGTCCTTAAACTGACTTACCATCCGAGGAGTTCCCATGACGCCAAAACAGCATATGTCCATCAACAGGAATCAGATGGGAACAGAATTCCATGGTCTCAATGACTTAACAGTTTATATGAAGTCATTGTGGCCATAACCGTAGCAGAAGCAGCGAGCACGCTCAGGTGATAGGAGGACTCCTGAGACCCAGCGACCGTGGAGACAGCCTCGGGAAGCCCTGACCCGCGGATGGATCCCTTGGCTGTCTGAGGACTGCTCCAGAAGAGCAGGAATCCAGGGCCCACCCAGAAGGCCGGGAACAGATCCTTAGCCTCCCAGCCCCAAGGCAGCCCTTTCAGCCAACTCGGTTTACAGGCGGGGTTTGTTTTTCAAACTGAGCTTCCTGGCTGTGCAAATGGAACTGTTGTGAGGGTGTGGGCTGGGGTTTTCTCCTGGGTGTCACCAAGGGCAGCCCTGGGCTCTGGCTGGGGATGAAGATGAAACCTGATCAGGGAAGTGAGTGGAGCCCCCGGCCCCGCCCTGCTGAGCCACAGTCCCCCAGCCTGTTCCCACCGCCCAGTTGTTTCATTGTGTCCGCATCAAGAGTTGCTGATTGAATTCTTGCTACTCTTCTGGCTCTAGGGTCGGCCAGTGGATTCAGGAGTTAAAACAATAAAGCGCGCATCACAGTAGCGCCTGTGTGTACAGCCGCATGCTCTCTTATTGGGGATTTCCAGGTAGCGCTAATATACTGGGTGGTTGTAGGACAATGATGTTTCCAGGTTTTTTTTAAACCCTGGGTTTCTGGCTACAGATGGAAGACTGCACAAGCACTGATTTCACCCCCTCTGCCACCGGAAGCCCAACAGAATGACAGGAGAGATTTCTCCAAAAAAGCACAGACCCACAGGATGGGAAAAGACACCCCAACAGTCAGAGGACGCGCAGTACAGAACCTTAAGGGGGAAGGAAAGACATGAACTGACCCCAGCTTACAAGACCCTAGGCAGCTGTGAAGTGGGGCTGATGCAGACAAGCCCAGCTAAAGAGCAGGTTTGCTGGAAAGCGGGAAGAAACCTGGCCCATCGTTTGCTCTGAGGTGGAAGGTGGGGACTGGGCACAAGCACAGTTGAGGGAAGGAGACTGTGCCCCTCCTGGATCCCCAAGTCTTCAAGGAGAAGATTCTCCTGGGAAATCTGACCTCAGAAGACACCTCTTTGGGGCCTCTCTGCTGTCACAGCCATGCCACCTTACAGCTGTGTAAAGCCTGCAAAGGGCCCTTTAAAAACGTCAGGCCAGGCGCAGTGGCTCACGCCTGTAATCCCAGCACTTTGGGAGGCTGAGGCAGACACTTGAGTCCACGAGTTCACAGCTGCAGTAAGCTGCGGTCACTCTGCACTGCACTCCAGCCTGAGTGACAGAGTAAGACCCTGTCTCACAGAAATAAAAAAGTACAACTTTAATTGAAATGCTGTAAGAGGCTGAGTACAGTGGTTCACGCCTGTAATCCCAGCACTTTGGGGAGGACAAAGTGGGCGGATCACCTGAGGTCAGGAGTTTGAGACCAGCCTGGCCAACATGGTGAAAACCCCTGTCTCTACTAAAAATACAAAAATTAGCCAGGAGAGGTGATGCGCACCTATAGCCCCAGCTATTCAGGAGACTGTGGCAGGAGAATCGCTTGAACCTGGGAGGCGGAGGTTGCAGTGAGCTGAGATCATGCCACTGCATTCCAGCCTGGACAACAGAGCGAGACTCCGCCTCAAAAAAAAAAATAAGTAAATAGCCAGGCGTGGCGGCAGGTACCTGTAATCTCAGCTACTCGGGAGGTGAGACAGGAGAATGGCTTGAGCCCAGGAGGCGGAGGCTGCAGTGAGCCGAGATCGTGCCACTGCATTATTCCAGCTTCGGCGACAGAGCAAGACTGTCTCCAAAAAAAAAAAAAAAAAAAATGCTGTAGCAGCGTCCAACTGCTACAAGCTTTGTTTCTAAACCCAATTCCTGCACTCACCTAGTGTCACAAAGGTACAAGATGGACTCGCTACATGATGTGACCCTCCTAGGGAACTGTTTCCAACTTCAATCTTTAAGCATGAGCCAAGGACTGCTGACACTAGAGGAACAAGACACCAAAAGAAACAGATGATGTGGGCAGAAGCTCCTAATGACCCATGCCATGGCTTGGGACTCAGAGAAAGCGCGGTGACTCAGAACTGACCCTGGAGGCTCACAGTGGGGAGAGCGGAGAAGAGCTCCTGAAGATGAAAAGCATCAGACAAAATCCAAAGCTCGGACGACAAACCAGGAAAAGAAAAAGGTTACGAGGCCACTCGAGGTCTGACATCTGAGTTTGAAAGTCACAAGTTTCCAAGATGGAAAGAGGCCACCAAGCGCACAGCATGATGGATAAAATAAACCCTAGGATGTGGAAGAGAAAAGGACAATCTCACAAGATTTAAGAAAAAAATACATCCCAACAGAAATGGCTAAGAAAGATCATGGAAGAACTGCCTTCAGAATTCTGAAGGGACTAGGTGCAGTGGCTCAGGCCTGTAATCATTCCATTTTGGGAGGCCAAAGTGGGAGGACTGCTTGAGCTCAAGGCAAGTGTGGGCAACACAGCAAGACCCCGTCTCTACCAAAAAAAAAAAAAAAAAAAATTTTTTTTTTTTTTTTTGAGATGGGAGTCTCACTATTGTTGCCCAAGCTGGAGCGCAGTGGCGTGATCTCGGCTCACTGCAACCTCGTCTCCCGGGTTCAAGCAATTCTCCTGCTTCAAGCCCCTAAGTAGCTGGGATTACAGGCATGCACCACCACGCCTGGCTGATTTTTGTATTTTTAGTAGAGACGAGGTCTCACCATGTTGGCCAGGCTGGTCTCGAACCCCTGACCTCAAAAGATCTGCCCACCTTGGCCTCCCAAAGTGCTGGGATTACAGGAGTGAGCCACTGCGCCTGGCCAAAAATAAATTTTTTTAACCAAAGGGAGGCTGGGTGCAGTGGGCCAAGACTGTAGTCCCAGCTACTTGAGAGCCTGCAGTGGGAAGATCACTTGAGCCCAGGAGTTTGAGTCTAAGCCTGGTCAACATAGCAAGAGGCTGTCTCAAAAGAAAAAATCTGCAGTCTAAGCAACATAGTCAGATCCCATCTCTACAAAACAAAATTAGCTGGGCATGGTGGTGCACACCTGTAGTCCTATTCCTCGGGACTCTGAGCAGGACTGCTTGAGCCCAGGTCTTCGAGGTCACAGGAAGCTGAGATCATGCTACTGCACTCCAGCCTCGGTAACGAAGTGAGACGCTGTCTCAAAAATATAACTTAAAAGGGATGTTAACACCAACCTAGAATTTTAGGCCCGGCCACAAGTACTGTAAAACAGCTGTTTTCAAAGATGCAGGGGCTCAAAAATAAGAGTGATGCCTTACTTAACGATGGGTATACATCTGAGAAACACATGGGTGATTTCATTGTTAACGTAAGCCTACTACACACCTAGGTCAAAGGTAGGGCCTGTTCATTGCTCCCAGGCTACTCACCTGCACAGCCCGTTACTATACTGAATGCAGTAGGCAGTTGTAACAGTGGTATTTGCGTTTTCTGTACACAGAAAAGGTACAGTAAAAATAAGGTACAGTCTCACACACTATCATATATGCAATACACGGTTGACTAAAATGTCATTACATAGTGCATGACTGTACATACTTCCAACACTCTCTCAAGGAGCTCTTGGAGAAACCATTCAGGATGAAGTAAATCAAAAGAGAATCTGGATGCAGGGAATGAAGACCAGCACCTAAGAGAGGTGCAGATCAGATGACTTCAGGAAAATGGGTATTGGCAAAATAGCAACACATCTGAACATCTTGAGAGGTTTAGACAATAGATGAAAGTTCACAGCTGAGGCTGGGCCTACAGTGGCTCATACCTGTAATCCCAGCACTTTGGGAGGCTGAGGTGGAATGGTGGCTTCAGGCCAGGAGTGCAAGACCAGCCTAGGCAACATAGGGAGACCCCCAACTCTACTAAAAATTTTAAAAATTAGCTGGGCATGGTTGCACACACCTGTGGTCCCAGCTACTCAGGAGGCTCAGGCAGGAGGATCACTTGAGCCTAGGAGCTGTGATGGCACCACTGCACTCCAACGTGGGTGACAGAGCAAGACCCTGCCTCAAAAAAAAAAAAAAAAAAAGTTCACAATTGAATTCAGCACATAGGAAAGTAAGCAAAGTACTAATTATCCCAAAGAAAACCAGAAATTGTACAGGAAACACAGTTTTGTTGCTACATGGCATGGCCAGTGAGTTGTTCATGTAGTAGTGATCATGCCGGCACTAAACTGAGTCCATCAAAACCATCAGATTGAGGGGATGAGAAAGGTTTCGGGTGGAGAGGGCTGCAACCGGGAAAGCAAGCCTCACACGTTCCATGCTGGGAATGTCGAGAATGGCTGAACTCAGAAGTTACACTGGCACAAAAAGCCTAATTTAGACACAGCAGGTAAAATACCAAAAATTAGGTAAGCAAAGTATTCCTTCTGGAGAGGGTACGAAGGGGGAAGACTGTTTTTCTTTAAAAACCACTAAAACGTTTACTTTTAAAAACTGCATACTGCCAGGTATGGTGGCTCACACCTGGAGTCCCAGCACTTTGGGCGGTCGAGGCTGGTGGATTGCTTGAGCTCAGGAGTTCGAGACCAGCCTGGCCAACATGGCAAAAGCCTACAAAAAATACAAAAAAAATTAGCTGGGTGTGGTGGCACGCACCTGTGGTCCCAGCTACTCCAGAGGCTGAAGTGGGAGGATGGCTTGAGTGCAGGAGGCATAGGTTGCAGCAAGCCAAGATCACACCACTGCACTCCAGCCTGTGAGACAGAGCCAGACCTTATCTCAAAAAACAAAATCTGCATTATTTATCTGTTTAAAAAAAAATACTCGGCTGGGGGCAGTGGCTCATGCTTTTAATCCCAGCACTCTGGGAGGCCGAGGTGAGCAGATCACCTGAGGTCGGGAGTTCAACACCAACCTGGCCATGGTGAAACCCCGTCTCTACTAAAAAAAAATACAAAAAATTAGCCGGGCGTGGTGGCACATGCCTGTAATCCCAGCTACTGGGGAGGCTGAGGCAGGAGAATCGCTTGAACCTGAGAGGCAGAGGTTGCAGTAAGCCGAGATCCCACCATTCATTGCACTCTAGCCTGGGCAACAAGAGCAAAACTCCATCTTAAAAAAAAAAAAAAATCAAAAACAATCTTCAAAGCAATAAAAAGGAATATTAAGAAAACGAATTCTAACATGAACCTTTATGTAGTACAAGTTTAGGCTCTTGCGGTTTTTTTTTTTTTTTTTTGGTAGAGAGGTCTCTCTCTTATCCAGGCTGGTCTAGAACTCCTGGGCTCAAGCGCTCCTCCTACCTCAGCCTCCCAAAGCGTTGGGCTTAGAGGCATAAGCCACGCACTCAGCTTCTGGGAAGGACCTTAAGGGCATGTGGTTCACCAACCTCTACTCTTCCAGGGCCAGTCTAGGGTCCCAACATCTCCATCTTCAGCCCCAAGCTCTGGGCCAGGATGTGCACACACACCCCGATGCGCACTTCTCCATCAGAGCTTCGCCATGTTTGACAGGTCCAAACATGAATGTCACCTCCACTCCTGCCGTATTGTTTGGGCTCACCCAGTTCTCCCCTGGAGGTGGCACTCCCTCTGTCCCTCCTGTGTGGAGATACGCATTGAAAATGACTGTCTCCAACAACCCAGGACTTTAAAGCAAGGCAAATAAACGCACACCAGGAACTTGTTCAGTCTGAAAAACACCAGTATTACCAGTCGTATGATTCAAGGATTTATTAAGTCATACATGCAAAACATAATGCTAATTGCATTAGCAAAAGATCAATGTAAAAACACTCCACAATTCTGCAACTGTCAATTTAAAAAATTCTGTTGTAGTGGTTGAAAGGTCCCACGTTATATTCTTGCCAGTGAGTTAAGTTGTACAGAACATCGTCAGCACTAGCACAGTTTACAGAACCTCACAGACCCAAAGGAACATCATTAGGCAAAGCGACTACAGGAGGCATGTGTCCGCGTGGGCGAGGTAAAGAGGGTCAGTATTGGTCAAGTGACAGTGTCGGTAATCTGGCAAGACAGTGATGTTAAGAAGGTTCATGGTTTAAGAATTATCTAAAATATTTTAAAAACTATAAAGCTGCAACACATGATTTTTACACCTAGTTACTAGAAAACTAAGGAAAGCACTTATTAGCTTTGAATAAAGTAACATGGAAAGCACTTTTACTAATTGACAAAAAAACCTTCTAATGCATTATCAGAAAGATTTTATAATACAAGGAGGCATATTGCTCAGTAAGAAGGGGTTCTATAAGAAAAGCACTAAGTTAGCGACTAAGAGAACAACCAGTTTAAAGATGAATTAAATGCCCAATTTGGGGAGGGATGGCAGGTGAAAGAGAAAGGAAAAGCTTAAGAAAACATTTCCTGATAATACCAACCTTTCATCATCTACTGCATTTGACAGAAATTAACCTTTTAGAGTTTTTACCCGTGACACTTTTATTCCTTGTACAATGTAGTGTAAATCTCCACTTCGTATTGTGTCAAAATACTGTCTTTGTCCTTTGATCACACACACCCCACCCGGCACACCCACAGCTGAACAGAATTCTTCATTAGAGGAAATACCAGTTCTGTTCAAAATCTCCGCAAAAGCTGGTCAGAAAACTCACTATGAAATAAAAAAGACTGATCCAAAGAGCTGAGCTGTTACACTCACTCCATTACAGTACAATGTGATGTCGTGAACATGGGCTGCTAAATCACTGGTGAGTTCAGTGGCAACGCTTCATTCAGGAGGCTGTTCTGCTTTACGCATCTGAAAACTACTGAGCAAGTGTCTGCATCTCCTAACTGCAGAAGCTACAGTCTTCTCAAAGACGAAGGTCTTTACACAGTTTAGTGCTCGGTGTTCTTAGCACAACAATGCAGTGTAGTTCAGAAGGTATTTTGGCAACTCTTAATCTGAGCAAGAATGGGGGGGCTTTTGAAAAATAAGGCTTTAAGAAGGCTTGTCATTTTAGGGCTAAATTTTAATAGAATGTGAGTCTGAACTCTTACATTTAGAACAAACAAAACCTTAAAATTACTGATTGGTTCAAAAAATGGTTTTATGGAAAAATTAATCTGTAACAAAAAGTTGGCATTGAGTGCGAAGGCTCCACCATTTTTTTTTTTGAGCAAAGCGTACAAAGGTTCCAAGGGACAGGACCAAGAATGAGGGGCTCAGACATTTACAACAGCAGGCATTTTCTCTTCCTCTTCTTCACGGGAGGTGGGCAGAGGACTGCTCGGATCGCTTCGTCAAACACTGTCTTGAGGCCTCGCTGTGTGAGCGCCGAGCACTCCAGGTATTTTACAGCACCTACAGGAAACACGACCACACGGCAATGTACACCCAACCCCACTCTCTTCTGATCACACCAGTGGGAGGCAGCTCCTGGGGCCTGGGCGCCTTCTGCCGGCTCCCAGCCCTGCTTCCACTTTCCAATGCTGACATTAAGACCCAGAGGGCCTTGCCAGCTGGTTCCCCAAGAGTACACCAGGCCCTGAGTGGGAGGCACACACCCTCCTTTCCCAGACTGGACTCCAGTCTCTGTCACTACAATAAAAGAGGTACAAGGCGGAGGAAAAACGCAGGATTCCATACCAATCTCCTTAGCCATGGCTAGACCCTGCGGATAGGTGATGGGAGTCAGCTTCTTCTCCTTCAGTTTCTCGATCGTGTCTTTATCATCCCTAAGATCAAGTTTAGTTCCCACTAGGATGATGGGAGTGTTGGGACAGTGGTGCCGCACCTCAGGATACCACTAGATGTGAAGAAGGAACAGAGGTTGTTGACACGCTCCTTTACAGACGTCCTTCACCTAAATTACACCCAGCCGGCGGCACTTATGCCAGACACCTAACCTCAGGCACGGCCTCCCCACCGAGCCTTCGTGTGGTTCCCACCTTCAATCCAAGCCTTGAGCCATAAGGAACATCTCAGGTGTTCCATTAGCAAGCTAGGACTCCCGGATCATGGCTGGACAGAACCACGACCGGACAGAACGGGGTCTATAACCACAGGGGAAGAGGGGGAAGGGAAGAGAAACAAAGGGAAGGGAGTTCCTCCCAAAGCAAATAAATCACTGTTTTTGGTAAAACAAGTTCTTAGGGTCATCTGAGAAAATTCATCATCTGTTCAGAAATGAGAATAAACTACCTACCCCAAGATCTCAGGTCTGCTGCTATTATCCCCACTGAAAATGCCCCTACTAAAGGGCCTCTCTCACTTGTCATTTTCACTAAGAAGTCTGTGAAAGAGACTGGAGTAGAAAGAAATGGTCGTTATTTTTATTAGACCAATTCTGAGTGCCTCATTATTTTAATGAGACCCAGGAAACTTCTGAACCAGAACCTGAAGCTTTAAAAATCCACATATTAAGCCGGGAACAGTGGCTCACACCTAAAATCCCAGCACTTTGGGAGTCTGCGGCGGGTGGATCACTTGAGGCCAGGGGTTTGAGACCAGCCTGGCAAACATGGTGAAACCCCGTCTCTACTAAAAGTACAAAAATTAGCCAGGTGTGGCCGGGCGCGGTGGCTCACGCTTGTAATCCCAGCACTTTGGGAGGCCGAGGCGGGCGGATCACGAGGTCAGGAGATCGAGACCACAGTGAAACCCCGTCTCTACTAAAAATACAAAAAATTAGCCGGGCGTGGTGGCGGGCGCCTGTAGCCCCAGCTACTTGGAGAGGCTGAGGCAGGAGAATGGTGTGAAACCCAGGAGGTGGAGCTTGCAGTGAGCCGAGAGCGCGCCACTGCACTCCAGCCTGGGCGACAGAGCAAGACCCTGTCTCAAAAAAAAACGCCCAACTCCAAAAAAAAAAAAAAAATTAGCCAGGTGTGGTGGCGGGCGCCTGTAATCCCAGCTACTAAGGAGGCTGAGACAGGAGAATTACTTGAACTGGGGGGTGGAGGTTGCAGTGACCCAAGACTGTGCCACTGCACTCCAGCTTGGATGACAGTGCAAGATTCTGTCTCAGCCAGGCGCGGTGGCTCACGCCTGTAATCCCAGCACTTTGGGAGGCCAAGATGTGAGGATCACCTGAGGTCGGGAGTTCGGGACCAGCCTGACCGACATGGAGAAACCACATTTCTACTAAAAATACAAAATTAGCCGGGCGTGGTGGCGCATGCCTGTAATCCCAGCTACTCGGGAGGCTGAGGCATGAGAATCACTTGAATCCAGGAGGCGGAGATTGCAGTGAGCCAAGATTGCATCACTGCACTCCAGCCTGGGCAACAAGAGTGAAACTCCATCTCAAAAAAAAAAAAAAAGACTCTCTCAAAAATAAATAAAATAAACTGCTGATAAACCAGATGCAGTGGCTCACACCTATAATCCCAGCACTTTGGGAGGCTGAAGCTGAAGGATCACTTCAGCCCAGGAGTTTGAGACAAGCCAGGGTCTACAAAACCAGCTATACAAAAATTCTTTAAGATTAGCCAGGCATGGTGGTGCACATTTATGGTCCCAGCAACTCGGGAGGCTGAAGCAGGAGAACTGTTTGAGCCCAGGAGTTCAAGGCTACAGTGAGCTCTGATGTCACCACCACACTCCAGCCTAGACAACAGAGTGAGACCTCCATCTCAAAAGAAAAAAAACCCAATCATGTACCTAAGTAGCAAATTGCTAAAACCAATTTAAATAACTGAAAATTCCTAGGCTAAGTGATATTTTAAAGTATTTATTTCTGAGAGGATCATTCTTTAACTTACATACATACTTTAAATCCCCACCTACCTTTGCACGGACATTTTCAAATGATGCAGGACTCACAAGGGAAAAGCAAATTAAGAACACATCCTACAAAAAGGAAACACAGGGAAACATTTAGACAACGACCTCAGAACGAAGCATGCACTTTGCTTTCTACACGTTGCTGGGAAGGACTTATCGGACGCCGAGCGTGTCTACTAGGTACCAGGGGCGTGGTCAGACGCTTCCTGATCCACCCTTTCAGTCTGTCAGAGGGCTCCCAAACCAAACCCAGCATGTCAAGCCACCAGTTACTTATGAAAATGGGGAGCATGAAGGGAGAATGATGCTGGAAGCTCTTCAAGGATCAGGAGGATCAGACCAGACCCCCAGGAGGCTTCCTTTCCACCTAACAGAAAAAATCAAGTATAAAGGTATGATTCCAATATTTCTGTAAAATCTGGTTTAGAGTACAAACATTTTTAGATGGTCACTGGTTCCAATTAAACTGCCAGGAGCTGCCTGTCACAGCTCCCAGCACCAAGTGGGGGCTCCAATATTTGCTACTTGAGCCCTTCCCTCCACAAGGAAGGAGGACTTAGTGTGTAAGTGGCACCTTCACAGCTGACAACCACCCTCACGCTGCCCTAGAGTCAGCACAGCCAGGGCCTCAGGAGAACTCGCTCCCGGGGCAGCTGTGGCTGAAGCAGAGGCGCGAAGGGTGAGTGCAGAGGACAGAGTGGAGGGTGCTTCAGGGCACACGCCACACATCTGCATGCTTCATCCATTCTGTGTTCTGTGTCAAACCAAATTCAAATATTTACCTGTATTTAAAAATGCCCAAGAATTCTAAAATGCTAGATTTCTAAAATATTCTCCTGGAAAAAGGCAATTATGCTACTTTATGAAAGGCACACAATTCCCAGGCTACACTTTCAACCCTCCAGCTGATACCGTGTACCTGAAAGGGAAAGAAACATCCCACACAACAGCTTTTTATAACTGGCATTTGAAGAATGCTGGCGCATGCACAAGCTCGTCCGAGAATCACCGTGGCACCCAGCACACCATCTCAAGCACGGTGGGGTTAGCTCAGCAGCACCGCACAGCCGCGCCCAGACAGCCCCACCACACAGGACACCGAAGCGGAGAAAGAAGGCCCCAGCAACAAGGTTAGTCCTGCTCCAGCTCGGCTCACAGCCAGGTGGGCTTCCAGGAGTCATCTCCATATCTGCATCTCCAACCAGCCAGGAGAGGGGCCCTCTCACTCTCCCCTCCTTCACTTGGGAGGGAAAGATTGCAGTTCACAAACTGCTTTAATTCAAGCCGGTGGGTAAACTATCACACTCTAATGAAGTTTATTTCATCAAGCAAAACCCCAACTTTGAGTGAATTAAATATAAAACACTCAAGGAGCTTGAGGCTTAGTAAAAAATCCTAGGAAAACGAAGTGAAATGAGAGAACAGAGAAAGCTTGAAACTGAAGTGGACTGAAAGTTTTACATACGGCAATCGGCTTGTCTTTGCCCCGGGAGGTTATATCCTTACCGTACGTTTCTCCAACCTAGTAATGCATGAGAACTTGGTTTGAGTTTAGTACAGACTGAGGAAAACAAAAATCAACATAACCTCTTATCGATTCTTTATTAGAATTTTGTCTTAACCCTCCGGAGAGATCCAAAAGCATATAATAGATTCTAACGTATCTTCGATGACAAATGCCACTGAAACGCTCCATGCTACCTGGTCAAAAGCAGGCGTAAGTTCAACCACGGTGAAGACAGAGGTCAGGCAGATCCTGAGGGGGGGCACGTTGCCCCCCTCCCATGGCAGCACCCACCAGAATCTACAACAGCTGGCACAGCCGGAGATGTTCTGCACTGTCCCTTACCGCAAAGGCAGGAGGGAGCTACGGGCACTTTCAAGTGCTCCATCCGAGTTCTCAGACACAGCCTAGTTGAAGCCACAGCACACAGGAAAAGGACCTGTCTGTAAATGATGCCTACCAGACAAAGGGCTCTCCCAGAACATAGCCAGGCCTCAGGGCTGACGGTTTTAATGCTGCCAGAACATTCCAAGTCTCCTATGCAGAAATGTTCCTATCTTCCACCTAGTTCTGGGAGCCTGGTTTGAATGTACAGACTTGCATTATCAAAATAAACACTAAGACCTCCAATTCTGGGCCACTTTGTAGGTCTGGGGGAAGCCACCCCTTAAGGACAAGCATTTTTTTTTTGGAGACGGAGTCTTGCTCTGTTGCCCAGGCTGGAGTGCAATGGCGCGATCTCGGCTCACTGCAACCTCTGCCTCTTGGGTTCAAGTGATTCTCCTGCCTCAGCCTCCCAAGTAGCTGGGACTACAGGCACACACCACCATGCCCAGCTAATTTTTTGTATTTTTAGTAGAGACCAGGTTTCACCATGTTGGCCAGGCTGGTCTCAAACTCTTGACCTCAG
>NW_026652276.1:96864699-96890651 GCF_009828535.3 Hylobates moloch
CCCAGGCTGGAGTGCAGTGGCACGATCTTGGCTCACTGCAAGCTCCGCCTCCCGGGTTCATACCATTCTCCCTGCCTCAGCCTCCCAAATAGCTGGGACCACAGGTGCCCGCCACCACGCCCAGCTAATTTTTTGTATTTTTAGTGGAGACGAGGTTTCAACGTGTTAGCCAGAATGGTCTCGATCTCCTGGCCTCGTGATCCGCCCACCTCGGCCTCGCAAAGTGCTGGGATTACAGGCGTGAGCCACTGCGCCCGGCCACTCGAGCTTTTCTGACTTAACATTCAAAGAGCACATTAGTTTCCACAGCTATCTGGGTTTCATCTATGGGCTGTTTTTGAAGATTTGTCCTCCCAAGGACTTGATATGGTGCCAAATCTTTACCATGGGAGAGGATCATCGAGAACCAGTTACAAAAATGCAGCTTCCAAAGAGCCTCTGATCATATCTGTGGTATCCTTTCGATTTTTAAGAGCCTCTTTTTTGATGGAGAAGAGACACACACGACAGGAGCAAGCAGTTCCACTTTCCACCCAGCGTTCGCGCTATGCCATCTGCCTGTTCCTTCCTTGTTCCTTCTTCGTTCCCAGCTAAATATAGCTTCCCGAAACCCTGTCTAGTGCTTCTGGTACTCACTTCCTAGCATCCCCTCCTCCCGGCCGTCACTGTCCTGACGCCTCACACAAAGAGGCTGTGCTGGCTGACCCTGGCTGGGAGGCTCTATTTCTTCCCTGTCTTCGTAACACTCAAGAGGACCTGAGAGGGCACCACGGGTATCTCTCCAGCGTCTCTCAATTTCCTTCCTCACACGTCACTTGTGTGTTCTGGAGCCTTAGGCTGTCTCCGGTCACTGGCCCATGTTTCCAGTCAACCTGAGCACTGCTTTGCCCTTTCTGACTAACCCAGACTCGCACATGCCTGTTACACATGTGGTGCCTTCAACGCCTTTGTTACTCCTGCATCGCACACCACTCCCTCCTCGGTGGTGAGAAGCGTAGCCAGGGCTGCTCTTCCCGCAGCCTCCTGCCCACTGGTGGAACCATCCACAACAGATGGGTCCACTTTCCATGGAGTAGGACAGGGCGGGCATCTGGACAGCTGAGATCTCACTACAAAAAAGTAGTGTTGTTTCTACTTCATTTTATTCTCTTCCAAATGCTGTCCACCTGGATTTTACTTTCAGGTTTGGAATTTTAAAAAACACAGACATTCTGGCCAGGTGCAGTGGCTCACGCCTGTAATCCTATAAAAGGGTCAGGCAGCCCTGATGTATGAGAACCAGCCTGGCGCTCGCAGCTTCGCCCTGGTGGAGGTGTTACTATTGAATAGAATAATCTCGCAGAACACTAACATCAGACAAGGTCACCTGTGTGGCCGTGCTGAAACAGGGCCAAAAGTAAGTAAACTTTAAAAAAAAACAACTCATAATCATTTCTAAGTAGTGACAAATCCAAGATCATCATACAAACCACAAAAATCACCAAATATCCCCTGCTCTCAGCCAGTAAGGGTGAGGGCCGAATTCCCACAGCCCCTAGGTGCATGTCTCCCTCGCTGCGAAGAGTAACAACTCCAGTTCTGTTTAACCACAGGTGTGTGCCTGGTGCTCTCTGGCTGCACTTGTAACAGCCAACCTCACAAAGGCTGAGGCCTTTTGAAACTCAAAACTGCCAAGCCGAACACCACAGTTTTTCTTTTTATCTACCATCACAGGAGTCTAGCCCACCACTTTAAAACCTTTAGCACTGGCCAGGCGTAGTGGATCACGTCTGTAATCCCAGCACTTTGGGAGGCCGAGGCAGGCGGATCACCTGAGGTCAGGAGTTGGAGACCAGCCTGACCAAAGTGGAGAAACCCCGTTTCTACTAAAAATACAAAATTTATAATCCCAGCACTTGGGGAGGCCGAGGCGGGTGGATCACGAGCTCAGGAGATCAAGACCATCCTGGCTTACATGGTGAAATCCCGTCTCTACTGAAAATATAAAAAATTATCTGGGTGTGGTGGCGGGCGCCTGTAGTCCCAGCTACTCGGGAGGCTGAGGCAGGAGAATGGCGTGAACCC
Organism: Hylobates moloch; assembly: GCF_009828535.3. NCBI lineage: Eukaryota > Metazoa > Chordata > Mammalia > Primates > Hylobatidae > Hylobates > Hylobates moloch. The sequence goes on from NW_026652276.1 coordinate 96,866,764, forward strand.
GGGAGGCGGAGCTTGCAGTGAGCCGAGATTGCGCCACTGCACTCCAGCCTGGGCAACAGAGCAAGACTCCATCTCAAAAAATAAAATAAAATAAAAAACAAAATTAGCCGGGCTTGGTAGCACATGCCTGTAGTCCCAGCTACTTGGGAGACTAGGGCGGGAAAGTCGCTTGAACCTGGGAAGCGGAGGTTGTGGTGAGCCAAGATCACGCCATTGCATTCCAGCCTGGGCAACAAGAGCGAAACTCCGTCTCAAAAAAAAAAAAAAAAACAACTTTTAGCCTAGACAGAAAATGAAACAACTGGCATGATGCACTGGGGTCCTGGCTGACTCCAACATGGAGGCTCTGCATCTCAGCGAACCCGCTGCACAGCCTGTGTCTCAGGACACACACAAGGCTCAGGACTCGTTGTGACACTGACAGGTCACTTAGGCTCCCACTCACAACACCAATGCCGGTACAAGCAGGCAAATAAATACAGGTGATCTACACAAGGGAAGATGCTGGACTTGAGCATCACTCTGACAAGACTTGATTCTGTGCATGCCAACTGAAGATGAGTATGCAGGACTTAGGAAAGATTTTCAAGAGAAAATAATTTAAGGATTACGTAATTCGGGAAAATAAAAACCTGAAGGGTAATTTCAACTGAGAATGGCGACTACCTGCTCACCATCTTTTGGAGAACGAAGAAGAAATGAATGGTCTGAACAGACTTAGTCAGACAGAGCTACCCAACAGAGAGGATGCCAAAGTTAAATGACCACAGGAAACGTTAACATCTCTTTTTAGGACGCCCTAGATAAGAAATCTTCCAACTGGTCCTTCAGGAGTGTGTCTAAGCAGTCTTGGATGAGCTACATAAACAGGTCTGCAGACCACAGAGCCAGCAATCAGGGACCACATTCCATGTAGTACAAAATTTAGAGGTTTCCCCTTTATCAACGAGAGACCCAGGTGCCAGCATGTTACTACCAGATCTCGTTCTTAGGACAGTGTGGCTCAACGGGATGAGACCTTCCAGACACTGGTATCTGAGCATTTGTGGCCTGTCCCTGAGTTGTCAAGATAATTTCCTTATCTCTGAAGGAGTCCAGACAGGAAGGCTTCCACTGCTGGGTGGGGGCTCGCCCCTCTTGCTCCTTAAGCGCCCGGCTCACCCCCTTGCTAGCACAGGGTGTATTACACAGTTTATGGGACTTTTCTGTGAACTACCTGAGGGCAAGAACCATGTCTCACTCCCTTCTTGCTCCTCAAATATTTTACAGGAAAGCAGTCCACAGTCTCACACAGAGGAAACATGAAGTTTAAGTTCTAGCCCTATGAGGACAACGCCTACTTTGATACCAGGCCTCACACTCTACAGCTTTGTTCAAGCTGAGGAGAGTTCTCCTTCCTTATCTGTGTGTTCCTCAGAACACAAAGTGGGACTCCTGCCAAGTCACCCTTGACTTACTGTGAGGCCTTCCTTAGAAAGGCCTCGCCCTGCCCGGTACCCCCTGAGTCACAGCAGGGTGGCTCTCATTTCTCAGAATGACACCACACCCTTCCATATGTGTCCAGTGGGCTGCAGACTCCTACTCTACCAGCCAGTATGTTTTTAAATCCATTTACAATCTGAATTATTAAACATCCACTGGGTATAGAATAGTTTCCTAAGATATTGAAGAATTTGAATTGTCTGGGGATTATAGACTGATTTTTAATACAGTAGATTTAACTACTAAGTTATTTCATCCATATTACCCCCTAAAACAAAGTACTGGTTGAATCAATCACACGCTGCCTCATCATCAGTCAGGGCTCAAAGCCAGCCTTTCTCTAGGATGTCTTCCTGACCTCAACCCAACCCCAACCCCAATCCCTCCGGCCAACCCAGGTTTGCTGAGCACCCACACAATTTCCACTCATTTGGGCACAACGTGGAAAGCAGCATTCTCTAGGCCGACCCACCCGCACACTGAGGAACAGGAGAATTCTAACAGCGGCTGGCCCCACAGTGTGTGCTATGTGCCCAGAACTGCTATGTGTGCGTGACATGTACTCATCTCACCCTACGAGGAAACAGGCAAAGACTGGAGAGAGGAAGAAGCCTGCCTGAAGTCACAGAGCTAGGACATGCACACAGGTTACCAACCCAAGGAATCTCAAGCATATTTAACTTTTGCTTCCAAAGACACTTTTAAAAATGAAGAACAAACATGTAACAAGATAAGCAAACGATACACCAATACACAAGTAAAACAACTGCTTAAAGAAAAGTAACTTTTAACCACAACAATGTCTTCTAAGTACCCATTTTCACCAGCTACTGCTCTAATTAACTTTGGTAAATAAATCACTTAGTTGTCTGATACAGAAGCAAAACTAATCTAAACTTTTTTTTCTGATTAGACACAGTGGATACATTTTACAAAACAAAAACCTCAATCTACATTCAATAGATTTAGGTTCTATACCCACACAAATTATGTATTTTGTGGGAAAAAACGTATTAAACCTGTAAGATTAGTTACTAACTTGGTTTAAAGAAACCTGAATCTTAACTGCCTAATTTGATTCTGTGGTACAAAAACGTCACGCAGCAAACTTGCCTTCAAACTAACTGGTGCTAAAAACTGGTTTGCAAAAACAAAACAAAAAGTACCTCTTTCATACAGTTATTCTAAAGCTAAATGGAAGACTGTAAAATGCCCAACAATGGAACAGCTGGTAATGCTCAAAACACAAAACCCCTGGCTTGCATCTAGGGGGATGTTTATATGCAACCAATTCCACCCTGTTTGCTATTTACTCAATACCCAAATGATGGCAACATAAGCAAGTCCATAGGTAACATGCACTAATTAAGCACTCGAGAATTATATACTCTAAAAGACACATTAAAAATCAGCTGCAATCCTTACTGTTTGCGGATAGGATAGGGGGCGTAATCTGTCATAATCTTCTTGTCCAGCTGTATCCCATAAGCCCAGATTCACCGGTTTTCCATCTACCATAACATTGGCAGAATAATTGTCAAAGCTGTAGAATGGAATGAAAATGGTTAGTCACAGATATAGAAGCTAAGTCACTGTCCCGGCCATCCTAGAGAAGGTGTGCCAAGAAAAAGGCTGGGGATGGGCCTGGAGGCTGCCACACCAGCAAATGTCCCTGCAGGCACAAGGAGGAAGGAGGCAGGGGCAAAACTTGCAGGAAACAAACCAAACCCAAAACTTAAGAAAAATGAAAGAAACAAACAACAAGCTATTTAAGTGAAACAAACAACAAGCTATTTAAGTGAAACAAATCACTGTCAGAAATAAAAACATTTTACTTTAAGACTTTTATCCCGGGAAGAAATAAGGGTACAATTAGCCCCGCTTTCAAATCCTACTTGTTGGGTTTTTCATGTACTTATGTTGCTCATTTTCAGCAAGAGAGCTGGCCACTAGAGCTACCCTCTGCAGGGTTTCCAGAAGGCCTGAGTGCAGAGCAGTCACACAAAACACACCTGACTTAACAAGCCTCCCAATAACATTTTCAAAGTGAGTGTAACTGATGATACAAATGTTTAAATTCATGTGAAGTTGCTACACAAATTAGTCAGGAGAGGTAACGAGCAAAGCCTACAGGGCTGACAGAGGGAAATCAGACTGATGTTAAAAACTGCTACTGGTCAGCAGAAACCAAGCTTTAGAAGAAAATAGTGTTTCCTCTGGACAGGAAGGCAAAAAAGAAAAAAAAAAAAAAGGAAAAATATAATAAAAAGCAGAGGCTGGGCGCGGTGGCTCACGCCTGTAATCCCAGCACTTTGGGAGGCCAAGGTGGGTGGATCACCTGAGGTCAAGAGTTCGAGACCAGCCTGGCCAGCATGACGAAACTTTGTGTCTACTAAAAATGCAAAAATTAGCCAGGGCATGGTGGCAGGTGCCTGTAATCCCAGCTACTTGGGAGGCTGAGGCAAGAGAATCGCTTGAACCCGGAAGGCAGAGGTTGCAGTGGACCAAGTTGCGCCATTGCACTCTGGCCTGGGCAACAAGAGTGAAACTCAGTCTCAAAAAAAAGAAGAAGAAAGAAAAGGTGTGATGGTGATGGACATGGTAATTATGCTTCCATAAGAAAAAGACTATTGGATAAATGGTATTGTGACTTTTTTCCCCTATAAGGGAAAAAGAATCAGGTCCTTGCCTCATTCTATACCAAAAATAAGTCCTAAATGAATTAAAGATAAAAATTTTAGCCACAAAAATCCTAGAAAAAAATACTAGAGCATACTTTTGCATTATTTAAGTACAAAAGGTCTAAGTACAACATACAATTCTGAGGGAGAGGTGGTATTACCATTATTATTATTTGTTTTTTTTTTTTTTGAGACAGAATCTCACTCTGTCGCCCAGGCTGGAGTGCAGTGGCGCGATCTCGGCTCACTGCAACCTCCACCTCCTGGGTTCAAGCGATTCTCCTGCCTCAGCCTCCTGAGGATTACAGGTGAGCACCACCACGCCTGGGTAATTTTTGTATTTTTAGTAGAGACGGGGATTCACTATGTTGATCAGGCTGGTCTTGATCTCCTGACCTCATGATCCGCCCACCTCAGCTTCCCAAAGTGCTGGGATTACAGGTGTGAGCCACCGCGCCCGGGTAAGGTGGTATTATTTACATTAAATGCTAAATTTCTATATGGCAGAAGACACTATAATGAAGTACAAAGACAAATGACAGACTGAGGATTATTTACAAAACGTTCCATCAGGCCACCTGCAGTGGAGCATGCTACTCAATAGGCTGAGGTGGAAGGACCAGTAGTTCAAGTCCAGCCTGGGCAATACTGCAGGACCCCACCTCAAAAAAAAAAAAAAAAAACACACAAAGGGAGGGAGGGGAAAAGAAAGAAGGAAGGAGAGTAGGAGAAGAGGGAAGGAGGGAGGGAGGGAGGGAAGGAGGGAGAGAAGGAAGGAACGGAGGGAGGGAAGGAGGGAAGGAAGGAAATGTTCCATCAGTAAGAAAAAATTTCAGTAGAAAAATACTAAAGATTTAAACAGACAATTCACAAGAGACTAAAAATGTACAGTAAACATTCAAATGAGCCAGGTGTGGTGGCTCACGCCTGTAATCCCAACACTTTGGGAGGCCAAGGTGGAGAATCACTTGAGGCCAGGTGTTTAAGACCAGCCTCGGCAATATAGCAAAGCATAGCTCTACAAAAACACATTTTTTTTTTTTTCTTTTTTGGAGACAACATCTTGCTCTGTTGCCCAGGCTGGAGTGCAGTGGCACAATCTTGGCTCACTGCAACCTCTACCTCCCAGGTTCAAGCAATCCTGCTTCACCCTCCCGAGTAGCTGGGATTACAGTCATGTGCCACCATGCCCAGCTAATTTTTGTATTTTTAGTAGAGACAGGGTTTCACCATCTTGGCCAAGTTGGTCTCAAACTCCTTACCTCAGTGACCCGCCCGGCTCGGCCTCCCCAAAGTTCTGGGATTACAGGCGTGAGCAAAATTTTTTAATTAAAAAAAAAAAAATTCAAAAGATTTTAACCACATCTGTGATTGGAAATGAAAACCATTAGATAACTTCAACCCATGTTAACGGCAGTGTGTACTAAGAGGCCACTTTAGTCAAGGCCAGCAAAGTGACAGCCTTATAGACAGCAATTTGGTAGTATCTACCAAAAAATAATTTTTCTTTTTAATTTTTTTTTTTTTTTTTTTGGAGACAGAGTCTCACTCTGTTACCCAGGCTGAAGTGCAGTGGCGCAATCTCGGCTCACTGCAACCTCTGCTTCCCGGGTTCAAGCAATTCTCATGCCTCAGCCTCCCGAGTAGCTGGGACTACAGGAGTGCACCACCACGCCCAGCTAACTATATTTTTAGTAGAGGTGGGGATTTTACCATGTTGGCCAGGCTGGTCTCGAACTCCTGACCCCAAGTGATCCTTCCGTCTTGGCCTCCCAAAGTGCTGGGATTACAGGCGTGAGCAATCACGCCCAGCTGTATCTACCAAAATTTAAAACATCCATTGTCTTTTGATTTGGCATGATTTTACTTCTAATAATCTATCAGGTGTACACAAAGACATGAGGGACAACACTGAACCCAGCAATGTTTGTTAACACCAAGAGTCCAAGTGACCAGCGGGTTAAATCAGTTACAGTACTTCAAAATCATTAATCATTAATGATTAAACCTTTATCTACATATGTAGATAAGGAAAATCTCCCCCATAAATTTAGGACAACAGGGACAGCATGATTCCACTTACAGTAAAAAATGGGCGCTGTGGCTTATAATTAGGTTTCAGTGAATGTTTAAGAAAAAATTAGTATCTGTTCATATGAGGATTAAAGATGGCTTTACAGCAAAACAAATGGTCAAAGGAATGTGAAAACCGTAACACAGACAAGTTAATTCCCAATTTAATTTAAGATACTTACACAGTAGGGATATATTCTCCAGGAAATGCATTGGTTGTGTAACTGATCAGTAGGCAAGTTTTACCTACAGCTCTAAAGAGAAAGACAAAAAAGGTTGCTAGTCAACATGAATGTAATCTTAGCTTTCATTATTAGGTTAAAATAATTTCTAGAGAAAAAAATCAAGGCATATACATCACACACTTAGCATTAAACAAAATGTTTTCTATAACCCTTTATCACCACATACACATTTGTGCTCTGAAATTTAAAGTAAACAAACTAGAATTTCTCAGAAAGGTAGAGTCAGGAGCCATCACGTTCTGTTTAGGTACCTGGTGTTAGCATTAATAGTCAAGAAACAGTTGTTACCTATGTACAAGACTCAAGAGAAACAAGATTTTAAAACTTCACGTCTCTTCTGTGAACATCTGTAGAACCTTTCATCCAAGAATCTTACGTTTGATCCTGAAGATATTTTCTTTCTTTTTTTTTTTTTTTTGAAACTGAGTCTCATGCTGTCACCCAGGCTGCAGTGTAGTGCAGTGGCACCATCTTGGCTCACTGCAACCTCCGCCTCCCAGGTTCAAGCAATTCTCCTGCCTCAGCCTCCCAAGTAGCTGGGATTACAGGTGCCCACAACCACGCCTGGCTAATTTTTTTGTATTTTTAATAGAGACGGGTTTTCGCCATGTTGGCCAAGCTGGTCTCGAACTCCTGACCTAAAGTGATCCGCCCACCTGGACCTCCCAAAGTGCTGGGATTACAGGCATGAGCCACCACACCCAGCCTAAAGGTATTTTAATTAACACTAATATACAAACACAGCTTTCCTCTTTAAGTAACTTATTCTGCTGCCTTAAGTGGCACAGCTCAAAATCCCACCACATCCCTAGAGCCTCCCCTCTGGCAATCAGCAATGACTGTTCTCTTGAGAGAAAGTGCTTAGTCAATAAACCACCACACGTAACTGCCATCATATTAATTCAGCTGTATTCAACTGCCACCTCCTCCAGCCCCAATCCTCACACAGCACCACAAGTCTATAAGCAGGGGCTATCACAATACATCCCAGACATTTAATTAATGGCTCAGAGAGGATGGGAGTTAAACTTTCCAGACAAGTGTGTAGAAATATTTCAGAGAAAGGAGCACCACCTGCACAACTGGTAATGGGTAGAGACTAATCCTAAATATTACCAGTGTGCCACCAGGCAGAAGTCAGCGGTGGCTGAAAGTCTCCCAACTACCTGCAATGTTTTTCAAGAGGCTATCACCTAATAACTAAGGTCACCACATCATTAGCAAAACATAAAGATCTCCAATTTTTACAGCATTGACAAGGCAAGCTTAAGGGCTTACGTTAGAGCTCAAGTCTCTGGCATCCTGAGGGTTCGGTTAGCCAAGTGCTCTCCTTAATGAGCCCTTCTCTCTGGTGTGCTGTCAGTTTACCAAGGTCACAATGATACATCAGTGTCATAATTTTAAGACTTTTGTTGTTCAATCTCAACTACTATAAATTAGAATTCACCATAAAGTTAAGCGCTTTTCCATTTTCCCTCACACTCAAGGCAGATTACAGGCCCAGCCAGTCTTGCCAATACTCATTCACTCATGACATTATTGAGGGCTTAACAAAAGTTGGAACTCCCCATTCCAAAGACTTTAGAGAGTCAAACATTACATCATCAGAAAGTAGCTTCCAACTCCTAAAGGCTTTCTAAACAGAAATGACTCACTGGACATACATTTTGTTAAAAGCTTAGAATGTGAAAATAAACCTGTATGAGCAGGAGCCTAAGCTTTGGAGTCAGAAGCCCAGATTTGAGACCCAGGGCCAATTCTAGCACGTACTGGCTGTATTTTTTGGCAAGTTTCAACTTCCTCATGCCTGCTTTTTTCACCAGCAAAATTAATGCAAAACTACCAGCTCCATCCCCAAACTACTGTGAGCATTAATTCAATTTCAATTTATATCAACCGTGTGCTACACCAGAAGCACACTAGGTGCTAAAGATATATCAATGAACAAGACCTCATGAAGTAAGTGCAGTTGTTAAATTTAAAAATTAAGAATGTAATCATCACATGAAATTATGGGTGTGATAACTGTTATTATTAAAGCAGCTCTGGAAATGTACAGCAAAAGAGCTAACATTTCTAGAGCTGAAAAAAGTATTTTTAGGCCAGGCATGGTGGCTCATGCCTGTAATCCTAGCACTTTGGGAGGCTGAGGTGGGTGGATCGCTTGAGCCTAGGAGTTCAAGACCAGCCTGGCCAACATGGAGGAACCCGTTCTCTACTAAAAATACAAAAATTAGGTGGGTGTGGCAAAACCCATTCTCTACTAAAAATACAAAAATTAGGTGGGTGTGGCGGTGTGCACCTGTAGTCTCAGCTACTTGGGGGGCTGAGGCAGGAGGATCACTTGAATCCAGGAGGGAGGTCGAGGCTGCAGTGAACCAAGATTGCACCACTGCATCCAGTCTGAGGGACAAAGTGAGACCCTGTCTCAAAAAAGTAAATTTTTTTAAATTAAAAAATAAAAGCCTGGTGCAGTGTCTTAGGCCTGTAATCCCAGCACAGGAGGCTGTAATCCCAGCACAGGGGCCTGAGGTGGGAGGATCGCTGAGCCCAGGAGTTCAAGACCAGCCTGGGCAACATAGGGAGACCTTGTTTCCACAAAAAAATTCAAAAATAAGTGGGGCATGGTGGCACGTGCCTGTAGTCCCAGCTACTCAGGAGGCTGAAGCAAGAGGATCCCTTCAGCCCAGGAATTCGGAATGGCAGTGAGCTGTGATCACACCACTCCATCCCAGCCTAGGTGACAAAGCACGATCCCATCTCAACAATAAAAAAATAAGTGGGCAGTGGCATGGGGACATATGTTACGTCTTCTTGTTAAGGACGTGGGGGATTAGATCCTACTTGGAAAGTCACAGGTTTTAAATTGCCATGACAGCACTGGATTTTAGAAGAAGCCTCCAACTGCAGTGTGGCAGGAAGCCTGAGGAAGCCAGGGACTCACTCAAGGCAGGCACACATGGAAGCTGTTGCTACAGTCCAGGAGCCACCTATGGTGGCCTGGACCAAGAATGGAGACTGGACACTGAAGACAAGCAGGCTGTTTCTTGGACTGCTTGAACTTGGAGGCAGAACAAGCATCGCTTAGCCATGGTTTGGATGTGGCAGCTTAGGAAGAAAGTGGAGCCTAAGGCTCTAAGGGACCTTTTTAAAAATGATAAAGGAGGCCGGGCGCGGTGGCTCACGCTTGTAATCCCAGCACTTTGGGAGGCCGAGGCGGGTGAATCACAAGGTCAGGAGATCGAGACCACGGTGAAACCCCGTCTCTACTAAAAATACAAAAAATGAGCCGGGCGTGGTGGCGGGCGCCTGTAGTCCCAGCTACTCGGAGAGGCTGAGGCAGGAGAATGGCGTGAAGTCAGGAGGCGGAGCTTACAATGAGCCGAGATTGCGCCACTGCACTCCAGCCTGGGCGACAGAGCGAGACTCCGTCTCAAAAAAAAAAAAAAAAATGATAAAGGTTGGCTGGGCGCAGTGGCTCACATCTGTAATCCTAGCACTTTGGGAGGCCAAGGCGGGCGGATCACCTGAGGTCAGGAGTTCGAGATCAGCCTGACCAACATGGAGAAACCCCTCTCTACTAAAAATACAAAATTAGCCGGGCATGCATGCCTGTAATCCCAGCTACTCAGGAGGCTGAGGCAGGAGAGTCGCTTGAACCCGGGGGGGCGGAAGTTGCAGTAAGCCGAGATTGCACCACTGCACTCCAGCCTGGGCAACAAGAGCGAAACTCCATCTCAAAAAAAAAAAAAAAAAAAGATAAAGGTTGTGTAAAAACCTTAACAATAGTTGCCGCTCAGTGTCAAGGATAAGCTGCTATGAAGGTTTTGACTGTTACAAGATGTCATTATCACTTCTTTTACTATCCTGTCCTAAGTCTCTATGTATATGAGGAACAAAGCTACTACTATAAACGCAACCAGCTGGGTCTAAAATCCTCTAAACTTCCTTTCCCGAATGACATCTTTAGCTGAGAAAGGCTCAACCGTGAAGAAATTCAAGGTACTGGCATAATCTGATATTGACTGAAATTTTATTACCAATCACTATTTGTTACAAATCTGTCTTATAAGAATATGATTATTAAATTATAGAATTCCTAAAGTGCAACCTTGTATTTAAGCTTAGTGCAATTAAAAGATAAAATCAACCCCTCTTTAAGTCTTTTGATTAAAACTTTTACTTAATTTCTTCAAATGGGTAAAAGAAAAGGGTTATTCCACTCCTATTAGTGTATATTCATTCCTTGTCCATGCTGCGCTTCCACAAACCAAGTCAACATCTGCACTGGGCAATGTGACAGCCTTTCCATGGCCTTTCCCTCATGAAGAATGGAAGCCATATTTGGCCACAAGTCTTGACTGATGCTGCTGGAGAATTTCTGGAAGTTACTACTTGCTTTAGAATTTCTAACTTTATATAATTAACTGCTCAGTTGAACCTCTTTTCAATCATTGAGCAATGTCATCATTCTAGGAAATGAACATGAATCGGCTGGAAGAAAGTTTATGCCATTTCTACATTGGATTTCCCCCTAGCTCATGATGCTACAATTTTTTTTAACCTATCTGTGCTTCCCCTGCCCTATCCTGTAGAAATAACCACAATGAAAGCAAATAACTTATGTTCCTATTATGTTCTTCATTTTTCCATTAAGAGAACTTTTTTTTTTTTTTTAAGACGGAGTCTTGGCTCTGTCTTCCAGGCTGGAGCCCAGTGGTGCAATCCTGGCTCACCATAACCTCTGCCTGTTGGGTTCAAACAATTCTCCTGCCTCAGCCTCCCAAGTAGCTTGGACTACAGGTAAGCACCACCACATCCAGCTAATTTTTTTTTTTTTTTTTTTTTTGTATTTTTAGTAGAGACGGGGTTTTGCCATGTTGGCCAGACTGGTCTCGAATTCCTGACCTCAGGAGATCCACCACTTCGGCCTCCCAAAGTGCTGGGGTTACAGGCGTGAGCTACCACGCCCAGCCAAGAGAACTTTTTACTTACTTTTTGAGGGGAGTGGGGTAAACTTTAGTGTTACTTCCTGAAATCTATAAACCAAAACTTTAAAGCACAATCAATAAATCTAGAAACACTAGGAATTTCCTCATGTTAAAAAAAAAAAAAAAGATCCAGGAAGCTCAAAAATAACAACTTTCTGCACTGCCTTCTTTTAAAGACACATTGATCTTCAGACAGAAAAGCCAAACTCTTTCAATGACAATTACAATTGCAAACCAAAATACAGAGCATATACTGCTGTCTAAAAGTGAGTAGATCCTGGCCAGGCGCGGTGGCTCTTGCCTGTAATCCCAGCAGGAGGCCAAGGCGGGTGGATCACTCAAGGCCAGGAGTTCGAGACCAGACTGACCAACATAGGGAAACTGCATCTCTATTAAAAATACAAAAAGTTAGCTGAATGTGGTGGCAGGCGCCTGTAATCCCAGCTACTCAGGAGGCTGAGGCAGAAGTATCGCTTGAGGCCAGGGGGTAGAGGCTGCAGTGAGCTGAGATCGCATCACTACACTCCAGCCTGGGCAACAGAGTGAGACTCTGACTCAAAAAACAAACAAAAAAACGTAGATCTTAAGGACAAGGCAGTAGAATTTAGTAACTGTCAAATATATATTCCTACTTACTGAATAAAGACCTTGCATAAAGGTCCTCGATTTACACTGAGAAACAAGGTATGGGGATTCTGTAACAGTAGATCTTATATATAATTGCGTTAACTATGCAGATAAAATCTGTCCAGAAAAATATACCACTAGAGTAGTGCAGTGCTAAATAAACACAAAACCCAATATAAAATTATGCTGTTCTACTACCAATATCTGACTTCACCGGGCGCGATGGCTCACACCTGTAATCCTAGCACTTTAGGAGGGCAAGGTGGGCGGACTGCCTGACCTTAGGAGTTCAAGACCAGCCTGGGCAGCACGGTGAAACCCCGTCTCTACTAAAATACAAAAGACATTAGCTGGGCGTGGTGGCACGCGCCTGTAATCCCAGCTACTCAGGAGGCTGAGGCAGGAGAATTGCTTGAACCTGGGAGGCAGAGGTTGCAGTGAGCTGATTTCGTGCCACTGCACTCCAGCCTGGCGACAGAGCAAGACTCTGTCTCTATAAAAAAAAAAAAAAAGAAAAAAAGAGCAAGCTAGCAATTATTACCACTAGAAGCTTCAAAAAATTAAGATACTGTTAATGTAAGAAACTGCATAAAGTTTCTTACTCAGGCTGAAGACACTATGTACAACTGAGCTGAAGTCTGAAGCAGGCTTTACTTTAGACCACCCTTCCAGAATCCAGTCTAACCCTGGTGTAGCTGATACAAGCCAGCTGAACACAGAGTTCAAAAATAAGAATTTATATCTAACTGCACACAGCCCCCATTCTTTTTCAAAATCAGGCCGGATGTGGTGGCTCATACCTGTAATCCCATCACTTTGGGAGGCCGAGGCGGGTGGATCACCTGAGGTCAAGAGTTCGAGAACAGCCTGGCCAAGATGGTGAAACCCCGTCTCTACTAAAAATACAAAAATTAGCCGGGCGTGGTGGTGGGTGCCTGTAATCCCAGCTACTCAAGAGGCTGAGGCAGGAGAACTGCTTGAACCTGGGATGCGGAGATTGCAGTGAGCAGAGACCATGCCATTGTACTCCAGCCTGGGAAACAGAGCAAGACTCCATCTTAAAAAAAGCAAAACAAAACAAAACAAAAAACAAAATCAACTCCTGTATAAATCCTCTTAAAAGGTTCCCTCTGATAACAGGAAGACATGATAAAGCAAATAAAGCAAAATGAACAAGTAGAGCAAAATGTTGTCACAGAATCTAGGCCATGGGTACGTGCATGTTGACTGTACAATGCTTTCCACTAATCTGTTTGAAATTTTTCATATTAAGACATTGCAGGAAAATATTCCTACTGATCACATGCAATCCTGCCTTGGTGGCAAAGACTCTTGATAAAAACATCTCCTTTCTAGGAAGACTACAATTTTAAGAGCTACCTGGTGATGCAGATGTGAAAAAGTAGGCAGTACTAAGACATCAGATGACTAATGCAAAAGATAGAAAGTGATAAAGGGTGAATTTAAGGTTTCTAAAAATGGCTTCCTGATGCTCCTCCCACTTAGCCCAACTCCAAATTTTACTGTAACTATCATTTGAAATTAAAAAAAAACACACACACACATTATGTGTAATTTTTTTTGGCTTATCAAGAAAAAAAACGCATCATGTATAGTATCATCAACCAAGATCAGAGCCATATACTACACCTAAATTTGGAGGCCAGTGCAGAATTCAAATACCTTTACCACAGGTCAAAAATATGGAACCCCACGCCTTGAGAGGAAAACACACAAAACAACTGAAAAGCTTAAACAAATTCATGGTTCACGCCACCACCATTCAACAGAAGTAAAGAGTAAATGGTATATATTCCCGTAAGGATGATGTCATGGAAGGCATTTTTCACGTTCAGCTAAGAAACTCTTGGACAGTAATGTATGTCCAAGTCAGACACTGGGCTAGACAGGCCACTAGCCCAATCTGGACTCCACTTCGTATAAAGAGTGAAACATAGAGAGCTTCAAGTCATTCATTCCCATTCCTTTAATCAACCAACACCAAAACAATACTATTAAAATAGCTGTGGCCGGGCGCAGTGGCTCGGGCCTGTAATTCCAGCACTTTGGGAGGCCGAGGCAAGAGAATCGCTTGAACCCAGGAGGCAGAGGTTGCTGTGAGCCCATATCGCGCCGCTGCACTCCAGCCTGGGTGACAGAGCAAGACTCCGTCTCAAAAAATAGTAATAAGCAATAAAAAAATTAAATAATAAAACAGTTGTTTAGGCCAGGCACGATGGCTCACACCCATAATCCCAGCACTTTGGGAGGCCAAGGCGGGCAGATCGCCTAAAGTCAGGAGTTTGAAACCAACCTGGTCAACATGGTGAAACCCTGTCTCTATTCAAAATACAATAAATTGCCAGGCGTAGTGGCTCACGCCTGTAATCCCAGTACTTTTGAGAGGCTAAGGCAGGTGAATAACCTGAGGTCAGGAGTTTGAGACCAACCTAGCTAACAAGGAGAAACCCTGTCTCTACTAAAAATACAAAATTAGCCAGTGTGGTGGAGCGTGCCTGTAATCCCAGCTACTTGGGAGGCTGAGGCAGGAGAATCGCTTGAACCCAGGAGGAGGAGGTTGCAGTGAGCCGAGATCGCGCCACTGCACTCCAGCCTGGGCAAAAAGGGCAAAAACTCCTTCTCAAAAAAAAAAAAAAAAAAAAATTAGCTGGGCATGGTGGCAGGCACGTGTAGTTCCAGCTACTCAGAGGCTGAGGCAGGAGAATCACTTGAACCCAGGAGGTGGAGGCTGCAGTGAGCCAAGATAAAATAAAAACAAATAAATAATAAAACAGTTGTTTATAAATACCTGAATGTAAGATGTTATCTTTTTTTTCCTTTTTGAGACAGTCTCACTGTTACCCAGGCTGGAGTGCAGGGGCGCCATCTCCGCTCACTGCAACTTCCACCTCCCTTGATTCAAACAATTCCCCTGCCTCAGCCTCTCGAGTAGCTAGGATTACAGGCGCCCCGCACTATCCTTGGCTAATTTTTTTGTATTTTCAAGTACAGACAGGGTTTCACCGTGTTGGCCAGACTGGTCTCGAACTCCTGACTTCAGGCAATCCGCCCGCCTTGGCCTCCCAAAGTGCTGGGATTAAAGGCATGAGCCATCGCACCTGGGTGATGCTATCTTTTTTTTTTTTTTTTTTTTTTTTTTTTGAGACAGAGTCTCGCTCTGTCGCCCAGGCTGGAGTGCAGTGGCGCAATCTGGGCTCACTGCAAGCTCCGCCTCCCAGGTTCACGCCATTCTCCTGCCTCAGCCTCTCCGAGTAGCTGGGACTACAGGCGCCCGCCACCACGCCCGGCTAATTTTTTTGTATTTTTAGTAGAGACGGGGTTTCACTGTGGTCTCGATCTCCTGACCTCGTGATCCGCCCGCCTCGGCCTCCCAAAGTGCTGGGATTACAAGCGTGAGCCACCGCGCCCGGCCGGGTGATGCTATTTTACCTAGGAAAAGCTGAGAGAAAATCTTGGGGCAAAGGTCCACTAAGTGAAAGTTATAGGGTGGGGCAGCAGTAAGGTGGAGGAAAAAAAAAATTATGGACCCCATGCTCAGAAAGGACTTAGAATAAAAAAGTATCAACCCTATGTAATATTTCATGGCCAATCTCAATTAAATTGCTATTCAGGAAATCTAGAATTTTCTAACATGCTTTGCAAATTATTTCTGACTTTTTTTTTTTTTTTTTTCAAGACAGAGTCTTGCTCTTGTCGCCCAGGCTGGAGTGCAGTGACACAATCTCAGCTCACTGCAACCTCCGCCTTCCGGATTCAAGCGATTCTCCTGCCTCAGCATCCTGAGTAGCTGGGATTACAGGCGCCCACCACCACGCCCAGCTAATTTTTGTACTTTTAGTAGAGACAGGGTTTTGCCATGTTGGCCAGGCTGGTCTCGAACACCTGACCTCAGGTGATCCGCCTGCCTCCGCCTCCCAAAGTGCTGAGATTACAGACGTGAGCCGCCGCCCCTGGCAGACATATTTTCACATAGGTGTATTATCAGTCTCTATCAGTCAGGGTCCCAGAAGGAAAAAACTCATCCCAGGAGATTCAAACAGAGATTTTCATGAAGGAATTATTTACAAAGCTGTAGGCAGAGTTAAGGAGCAAACAAGATGGCAAGGCATCCAATTCTAGCAATGATAAGACAGAACCATCCCTAGGGATGATGAGACGAGGAGCAGGAGTTTCCTTAGGAGCCCAGTGTAAGCAGAGGCACAGGAGGGCAGGATGGAGGCATGTACAGCCTGAAAGGACACTGCCATGGTCCAGGTAAAGGGTCAAAGCAGGAATTGACGAAGATGTATCTCCTTTAAAAAAAAAAAAAAAAAAAAAGGCAGAGTTTCCCTCTGTCACCCAAGCTGGAGTGCTGTGGCACAATCTTGGCTCACTGCAACCTCCACCTCCCAGGTTCAAGCGATTCTCCTGCCTCAACCTCCTGAGTAGCTGGGATTACAGGCGTGCCCAGCTAATTTTTCTATTTTTATTAGAGACGGGGTTTCACCACGTTGGCCAGACTGGTCTCAAACTCCTGACCTCAGGTGAACTGCCCACCTCGGCATCCCAAAGTGCTGGGATTACAGGCTTGAGTTACCGTGCTGGGCCAAAGATGTATCTCTAACAGTTTTTGTTTTTGCTTTTTTGAGACAGGGTCTCACTCTGTCGCCCGGGCTGGAGTGCAATGGCATGATCTCAGCTCACTACAACCTCCACCTCCTGGGTTTCAAGCGATCCTCCCACCTCAGCCTCCCGAGTAGCTGGGACTACAGGCACATGTGTCTACACCTAGCTAATTTTTGTATTTTTAGCAGAGACAGGGTCTCGCCATGTTGCCCAGGCTGGTCTTGAACTCCTAAGCTCTAGTGATCCACCCACCTTGGCCTCCCAAAATGCTGGGTTACAGGTGTGAGCCACCTGACCTGGCCAAGTACATTTCACTTCTAATATCATTTAGCTCTAGTCAACATCAATACTAAACATAATATTACAAAATAACTGTGCTTGCTCAAATGCTCATTAAAAAAAAAAAAAAAAAAACAGACTGAAAACTCAAGGCCACAGACTTCTAAGCCTAATACTCCCTCACAGAGTCTCAGTAGTAGAAACCTCAGTACCTAGCATTTACTAAGCACTCAGCAAGGGGCAGCTGCGAGGTAGTTAATAACCAACATCTTGTTTAGTCTTGTTGACCTCCCACTGAACCGGCTCTCTTGGGAGGTGGGGGATGTGCTTAGGGTTACCCCATGTAAGCGGTGGGGTGGGGATTTGAAGGGAGGGTCCAGATTCCATGACAGGCATTCAACAAGTTATTCATAAAACAGCCAATTCAAACAGCAGAGGTCCATAATCGGTTAGTATTAAATAAACGTATCTGCTATGCTTATGTTTTAGTTTTAGAAATTTTCAAATAATTATCAGCAATATGACTTATAAAAAAAAAAAACAGGCCGAGGCGGGCGGATCACTTGAGGTCAGGAGTTTGAGACCAGCCAGGCCAACATGGTGAAGCTCCATTTCTACCAAAAAAATACAAAAAAAAAAAAAAAAATTAGCTGGGTATGGTGGCTTGCGCCTGTAATCCCAGCTACTTGGGAGGCTGAGGCAAGAGAATCGCTTGAACCCGGGAGGCAGAGGTTGCAGGAGCAGAGATGGCGCCATTGCACTCCAGCCTGGGCGACAGAGTGAGACTCTGTCTCAAAAAAAGAAAAAAAAAAAAAAAAAAAGGAAAAAAAAATTGGGCCGGGCGCGGTGGCTCACGCCTGTAATCCCAACACTCTGGGAGACCCAGGCGGGTGGATCACCTGAGGTCAGGAGTTCGAGACCAGCCAGGCCAACATGGTGAAACCCCGTCTCTACTAAAAAATACAAAAATTAGCCGGGCACGGTGGCACGTGCCTGTAATCCCAGCTACTAAGGAGACTGAGGCACGAGGATCGCTTGAACCTGGGAGGCGGAGGTTGCAGTGAGCCGAAATCGTGCCACTGCACTCCAGCCTGGGCAACAGAGTGAAACTCCGTCTCAAAAAATAAAAATAAAATAAAAAAAAAGCTCGAATAGCCTACATACTCTAATACTCCTTCACACTTCCAAGACAAATCCGACAGATGCGCATCTTACAAAAATCAGCTGTCTAATTATCCTTCTTGCATCTGAATTGCAAGAACCAAAATCTGTCCTAATGATAAGTTTGAAGACTATCAACCCAGTTAACTGTGATGCCAGAACTTTCCTTGGACTTTACTGGAACATGTACCAGTTGCATTGAGTTTGATTAAACTGGTAGTAATTCTTCCTCGCTAACACTAACCTATACAAGCAACGTTGAGACGCGCGATTTTGCTCGGGTTACACTGAGATTCTTGTTTCTATGGGAGAAAAAAACTGCATAAGACAAGTCTTGTCTTCCTCTAGGGCCTGTAACCATCACGGACAGTCATGAAAAGCAATGACTGGAGTCACAGGGGGCCAGTTCTGCTACATCCCATACCTAATGCGTTAACCAAAGAACAGTTTTTTTGTCAATGACCACACCACGTTGTTAAAAAAAAAAAAAAAAAAAAAAAAGAAAGAAAAGAAAAAACAGTCCCCCATTACAGCCGGCTCCTCCCAGCCAGCATCTTAAAAACTTTCTCCACGGAAAGGGCGAAAACAACAATTTTAAGAATCCTAACAGTGGCAGAAGTGTTAAGTCAAAAAACCTTTTCGAAAATAAGTTGAGAGGCCGGGCGCGGTGTCACCCCAGCGCTTTTGGAGGCTGAGAGGCAGGAGAATCACTTGAGCGCAGGAATTCGAGACCAGCCCGGACAACACAGTGAGACCCCATTTCTACAAAAACTTTTAAAGATTAGCCAAGCGTGGAGGCACACGCCTGTAATACCAACATTTTGGAGGCTGGGATGGGAGGATCGCTTGAACCCAGAAGTTCGAGACCGGCCTGGGCAACACAGCGAGACCCCGTCTATGAAAAAAAAATTTTTTTAAAGAAAAGTTTGGGGGCACCAAAGCGGCCCGTACAACAATCAAGCATGCATCAAATATGATCGACTTGACCGCCGCGTTCCCTACACAACTCTCAAAGGGGATCGAGAGGTTCATGCAAAAAAACAAGGAAGGGTCCCTTTTTGGAAAAATGGTCAAAATCTCCAAGAGCGCTTGCTCTACGAGCGCTCCCGAGGAGGGCGGCGGGGGGCTGGCGGCGGTCGGCGTCCAGGAAGAAAGCCGGAGGGTGGAGTTCACTTTTCCCTCTGGCCAGAGAGCGGCGAGGCCCTCCTCCATCGACAGCCGGAACCAAGCACGCGCCGCCCGGGCCGTCAGGGTCCGGTGGGGGCGCCCGCCCGCGGCCCCCACCCCGCAACACAGGCCCAGGCCCAGGCCCAGGCCCACCGCCTACGCGAGCCCGCGGCGGACGCCGGCCTGTCTGGGCCCCAGTCCGGGCCCGACCCCCGCCCGCGCCCGACCCCGCGGCCTCCAGCCCGGCCCCGGCCGCGCACTCACCCGTCTCCCACCACCACACACTTGATGGCCTGCATCAGGGCCGCTCGCTGGGCCGCGGCGGCGGCGGCAGGGCGCTGAGATAGGAAGCGGCGGGCTCGGGGTGCGGCGGACGGGCGCGCGGCTTGCGGGCGGCGGGGCGCTGGGTGCCGGAGCCGCTGTCCACGCCGCCTCGCCCTCCGCGGACTGGAAGCCGATGCCCGGCAGCGGCCACCACCCAAAGCTGAGGAAAACTGCAGAGAAACAGGAAATGGCCGCTCCACTCACATCCGGCCTCCCCTCCCCCGCGCCGGCGCCGCCGCTCCCAGGTTCCGGGCGGGGCCGCTCCCGCCCGCGCCGCTCCCGCCCGCGCCGCTCCCGGAGTTTCTCTGGACTTCGGGAATGCTCGGAAGCGCTCGGGCCCACTCGGCTCCGGCCGCGGGGCGCGGCGGCCGCCATCTTGGCGCGCTAAAGCGGCCTGGGCGTGGCCGGGCCTGCAGGTCCCTTCCCTGATGTTCAGGGCTTTAAGAGGAACCTGTTAGCCGGGTGCGGTGGCTCACGTCCGTAATCCCAGCACTTTGGGAGGCTGAGGCGGGCGGATCACCTGAGGTCACGAGTTCAAGACCAGCCTGGTTAACATGGTGAAACACTGTCTCTAATAAAAATACAAAAAAAATAACGGGGCGTGGTGGCGGGCACCTGTAATCCAAGCTACTCAGGAGCCTGAGGCAGGAGAATCGCTTCAACCCGGGAGGCGGTGGTTGCAGTGAGCCAAAATCCTGCCATTGCACTCCAGCCTGGGCGACAAGAGCGAAACAACGTCTCAAAAAAAAAAACAAAAAACAAGAGGAACCTGTCAGGACGTGGTGGCTGACACCTGTAAACCCAGCACTTTGGGAGGCCGAGGAGGGCGGATCACAAAGTCAGGAGATCAAGACCATCCTGGCCAACATGGTGAAACCCCATCTCTACTAAAAATACAAAAATTAGATTAGCCGTGCGTGGAGGCGCGTGCCTGTAGTCCCAGCTACTCAGGAGGCTGAGGCAGGAGAATCGCTTGAAGCTGAGAGGCGGTGGTTGCAGTGAGCTGAGATGGCGCCACTGCATTCCAGCCTGGAGTCAGAGCGAGACTCGGTCTCAAAAAAAAAAAAGAGGAACCTGTGGTGGCTGGGCGCAGTGGCTCACGTCTGTCATCCCAGCACTTTGGTTGGGAGGCCCAGGTGGGTGGACCACAAGTTCAGGAGTTTGAGACCAGCCTCACCAACATGGTGAAACCTCATCTCTACTAAAAAAATACAAAAGTTAGCCGGATATGGTGGCGGGCTCCTGTAATCCCAGCTACTAGGGAGGCTGAGACAGGAGAATCGCTTGAACCCAGGACGCAGAGGTTGCAGTGAGCTGAGATTGCGCCACTGCACTCCAGCCTAGGAGACAGAGTGAGACTCCGTCTTAAAAAAAAAAAAAAGGAACCTGTGGTTGCAGGAGCCATGCTCCCTGTCACTAACTCCTGCTTGAGGGCATTGACTCCCCCTGTTTCATTATCTTTATGTGATAACCATCTGCAATGACATTAGGTCCTTTTAGAAAATTCGGAATCTAGGCCGGGCGCGGTGGCTCACGCTTGTAATCCCAGCACTTTGGGAGGCCGAGGCGGGCGGATCACGAGGTCAGGAGATCGAGACCACGGTGAAACCCCGTCTCTACTAAAAATACAAAAAAATTAGCCGGGCGTGGTGGCGGGCGCCTGTAGTCCCAGCTACTCGGAGAGGCTGAGGCAGGAGAATGGCGTGAACCCGGGAGGCGGAGCTTGCAGTGAGCCGAGGTTGCGCCACTGCACTCCAGCCTGGGTGACAGCGAGACTCCGTCTCAAAAAAAAAAAAAAGAAAATTCGGAATCTAAAACTATAAGGAAGAATAAAATCATAACACCATACCTTTCCTCAGCAATAACCGTGTCCATTCAGCCAAAAAAAATGTGTTGCCGGCCAGGTGTGGTGGTTCACACCTGTAATCCCAGCACTTTGTGAAGCCAAGGTGGGCAGATCACCTGAGGTCAGGAGTTCTAGATCAGCCTGGCCAACATGGCGAATCCCCATTTCTACTAAAAATACAAAAAATTAGGCGGACGTGGTGGCAGATGCCTGTAGTCCCAGCTACTCGGGAGGCTGAGGCATGAGAATCGCTTGTACCCGGGAGGTGGAGGTGGCATTGAGCCGAAATCTCGCCACTGCACTCCAGCCTCGGTGACACAGCAAAAAAAAAAAAAAAGTGTTGCATGTTCTCCTCTGTCGCATATGCATTTTCTGTTACTTGTTTTTAATGTGTTTAGTGCTATGCCTCGTGCTTTGTACCAAGTTCTGGAGATAATTATGTTAGATGGTGAAAGTGCAAATATTTTGGTATATTTCCTCTTAGTTATCTTTTGATATGCATAATGAACGTTTTGTAAGCAAAATCAAGAAATCATACAGAGTTGGTGTAACTTTTTTTTTTTTTTTTATAAAATAGAGGCAGGATCTCACTATGTCGCCCACAGTCTGGTCCCGAACTCCTGGGCTCGAACGATCCTCCCACCTCGGCCTCCCAAGTTGCTGGAACTACAGGCAGGTGCCACCATACCTGGCTAATTTTTCAATTTTTGCTAGAGATGGAGTTTCCCCATGTTGCCCAGTCTGCTATTGGAACTTTTTTTTTTTTTTTTTTTTTTGTACCACTGCACTCCACACTCCAGCCTGGGTGACAGAGCGAGACTCCATCTCCAAAAATAAAAATGAAAATGAAATAAATATGCCAGGCACAGTCGTTCATTCCTGTAATCACAGCACTTTGGAAGGCTAAGGTGGGAGGATTGCTTGAAGCTGGGAGTTCAAGACCAGATTGGGCAACACAGCAAGACCCCCATCTCTACAAAAAATTAGCCAGGCGTGGTAGCATGCACCTGTTGTCCCAGCTATTTGGGAGGCCAAAGCAGGAGGATCTCCTGAGCCCAGAAAGTCGAAGCTGCAGTGAGTTGTGATCGAGCTACTGCATTCCAGCCTGGGTGACAGGGAGACCCTGTCTCAAAAAAATTAATTAAACTAAATTAATGTACAACCCACATATGAAAATCAGTTAATTTAAAACTGAGTGAGAACAGTTGTCCAAGTTTAGGCTTGAGTATCTGCTTGGAATGTTCCCCATGGCAACAAATGATCCAAAAAGTTAAATTTTTTAAAATTGTGGGGTTTTTTTGAGACAGGATCTGCCTTTGTCACCCAGGCTGGAGTGCAGTGCCATAATCACAGCTCACTGCAACCTCTATCTCCTGGGCTTGATGATCCTCCCGAGTAGCTGGGACCACAGGTGCACCTCACCACACAAGGATAATTTTTGTATGTAATTTTGTACATTTTTTGCTATGTTGCTCAGGCTGGTCTTCAACTTCTGGGCTCAAGTGATCTACTAAAAATACAAAAATTAGCTGGGTGTGGTGGCAGGTGCCCGTAATCCCAGCTACTTGGGAGGCTGAGGCAGGAGAATTGCTTGAACCCAGGAGGCGGAGGTTGCAGTGAGCTGAGATCATGCCATTGCACTACAGCCTAGGCAACAAGAGCAAAACTCCGTCTCAAAAAAAAAAAAAAAACAGCTTTACATCAAAGAATCATTGAAGAGCTGGGATTGATGGCACCCTGGCCTTAGGGAACTGGGAGTAAGGGGAGAGTAGGATAAGGAAGACGGGATGAAAGCTGAGAAGCAGCAGGAGACCTGCATGGCCCCCTGTTATGCACTCCGCAAGGGGGCCGCCCTCCCCTTCACCTACAAAAGACATGATTCCCCTCTAGAGAGGGTGAAACAGAGGGTATTCGGCCTTAGGCCCAGGCATAGGGCCTGGAAAACATAACATAAAAACAGAGATTTAGTAGACTGAAGCTTGAGCCTCCCCAATCCCTTCCTTCGTGGTTCCATGCTGATGGTTTCCCACTGGGGAGGAGGGTGGAGGGCGGAATCTGTACAGGGCAGGAGGAAAAAAACAAACAGATATCAACATGGGGCCAGGCGCCATGGCTCACATCTGTAATCTCAGCAATTTGGGAGGCCGAGGCAGGAGGATTGCTTGAGTCCAGGCATTTGAAACCAGCTTGGGCAACAACTAGCTTGTGTCTTTTCCAAAGACCCCGTCTCTGCAAAAAATATATATTTTTTTATTTATAGAAAAAAAATATTTTTTTATTTATAGAAAAAAATATATTTTTTATTTATAGAAAAAATATATTTTTTATTTATAGAAAAAATATATATTTTTTTATTTATAGAAAAAATATATTTTTTTATTTATAG
>NW_026652276.1:96890932-96926558 GCF_009828535.3 Hylobates moloch
GGATTACAGGCACCCGCCACCATGCCTGGCTAATTTTTGTATTTTTAGTAGAGACGGGTTTTCACAAAGTTGGCCAGGCTAGTCTCGTACTCCAGACCTCAGGTGATCCACCCTCCTCGGCCTCCCAAAGTGCTGGGATTACAGGCATGAGCCACTGCACTTGGCCTATATTATATTTATATATAAATATGTATTATATATATATATTTTAGGTAGAGATAAGATATATCTTATATATATTTAGACCTATATATACATATATATATATATATATTTTTTTTTTTTTTTTTTTGAGACAGAGTCTCACTTTGTCGCCCACGCTGGAGTGCAGTAGCATGATCTCGGCTCACTGCAACCACCGCCTCCCAGGTTCAAGCGATTCTCCTTCCTCAGCCTCCTGAGTAGCTGGGACTACAGGCACGCACTACCACACCCGGCTAATTTTTGTATTTTTCAGTAGAGACGGGATTTCACCATATTGACCAAGGTAGTCTCGAACTGCAGACCTCATGATCCACTCCCTTCGGCCTCCCAAAGTGCTGAGATTACAGGCATGCCTGGCCAGTAAATGATTATTTTTAAGGCTAGAAATAAGATGATATTATTCATCCATGAATAAGAAGGGGGTTCTACTTAAAAAGGAAGCATTAGAAAGTTTTTTGTGTTTTTTTTTTTTTTTTTTTTTTAGGCGGAGTCTCGCTCTGTCGCCCAGGTTGGAGTGCAGTGGCGCAATCTCGGCTCACTGCAAGCTCCGCCTCCCGGGTTCACACCATTCTCCTGCCTCAGCCTCTCTGAGTAGCTGGGACTACAGGCGCCCGCCACCACGCCTGGCTAATTTTTTGTATTTTTAGTAGAGACGGGGTTTCACCGTGGTCTCGATCTCCTGACCTCGTGATCCGCCCGCCTCAGCCTCCCAAAGTGCTGGGATTACAAGCGTGAGCCACCACGCCCGGCCTTGTGTTTTTTTAATTTGTGGAAATTAAAAGCAACTTAGCAGAAATTAAAAATACTCAATTGAAAAGCTGGGGCTGGATGGGTGGTCACAGTGGCTCACGCCTGTAATCCCAGCACTTTGGGAGGCCGAGGTGGGTGGATCATCTGAGGTCAGGAGTTTGAGGCCAACCTGGCCAACATGGTGAAACCCTGTCTCTACTAAAAATACAAAATTAGCCGAGCGTGGTGGCACATGCCTGTAATCCCAGCTACTCTGGAGGCTGAGGCAGGAGAATCGCTTGAACCGGGAGGCAGAGCTTGCAGTAGGCCAAGATCTCACCATTGCACTCCAGCCTGGGCAACAACAGTGAGACTCCATCTCAAATAATAATAATTAGCTGGGCGTGGTGGTGTGCGCCTGTAATCCCATCTATTCGAGAGGCTGAGGCACGACAAGAATCACTTGAACCTGGAAGGCAGAGGGTGCAGTGAGATGAGATAGAGCCACTGCACTCCAGCCTGGGTGATAGGGTGAGACTCAGTCTCAAAAAAAACGAAAAAATGCATCCTATAATAGAAAAAGAAAGAACAAACAGCAAGCAAAGGAGGAAAACAATCAGGAAAATATTGAAAGGAAATTTCCCAGACCTGAATGACAACAGTTTATGGATGGAAAGTCCAACCCAGTGAGTGAAATAGTCCCAACCTGGAGTGCATCATTGGGAAACTTGAGAACAATAGCAACAGATAAGATCCTACAAGTTTCCAAAGAGAAAACACGTGGCTTAAGGAAACAGGAAATAGACTGGTTTGGGGTTTCCCAGCAGTTACAAGAGTGGGGCAGTGCCTTCAAAAAAATTCTAAAGGAAAAAAGTTTTCACAGAAGAATTCTGCTCATAGTCAAACTATTGATCAAGTAGGCGGATAAAATAAGAACATTTTCAGGCAAGTTCTCAAAAAAGTTTTACCTCCCACACACCACATCCCAGAAAGCTGCTGGAACATATGTTGCTTCAGTAGAAGGAAATTAACCAAAAGGAAGAAGCTACAAGAGGCAGGAATGGGAGATACCACAAAGCTGAAGAGAGAAGGGGCTGTTGTATGACCAGCCCATATCGGAGCAGGGAGACTGTGTGGCCATAAACCCGCACAGGGTCTATAACTGGGTCAATTTGCACCGGTGTGAACAGCCAGGAATAGTTACAAGACAAACCACTTTTGTTAACCAGCTCCCCTGTGATGACAATGCATGGAGGTGATAAAAACGAGAAGTGTATTCTTTTTTTTTCCTTTTTTTGGAGACGGAGTCTCGCTCTGTCACCCAGGCTGGAGTGCAGTGGCTCGATTTCGGCTCACTGCAAGCTCCGCCTCCCAGGTTCACACCATTCTCCTGCCTCAGCCTCCCAAGTAGCTGGGACTACAGGCACCTGCCACCAAGCCCGGCTAATTTTTTGTATTTTTAGTAGAGATAGGGTTTCACCGTGTTAGCCAGGATGGTCTCGATCTCCTGACCTCGTGATCTGCCTGCCTCGGCCTCCCAAAGTGCTGGGATTACAGGCGTGAGCCACCGCGCCTGGCCAAGAAGTGTATTCTTGGTGCCTATACCTCTTGTTTCTCTTGATTTTGTTTTTGTTTTGAGAAAGAATCTTGCTCTGTCGCCCAGACTGGAGTACAGTGGTGCGATCTCTGCTCAGTGCAGCCTCTTCCTCCCGCGCTCGAACGATTCTCTTCCCTCGGCCTCCCAAGTAGCTGGGATTACAGCACCTGCCACCACACCCAGCTAATTTTTGTAATTTTAGTAGAGGCGGGGTTTCACCATGTTGGCCAGGCTGGTCTTGAACTCCTGACCTCATGATCCACCTGCCTGAGCCTCCTAAAGTGCTGGGATTACAGGCGTGAGCCACTGCACCTGGCCAATTTTTGTGTTTTTAGTAGAGACTGGGTTTACGCCACATTTGCCAGCCTGGTCTCAAACTCCTGACCTCAGGCGATCTGCCAGCCTTGGCCTCCCAAATTGCTGGGAATACAGGCATGAGCCACCGCGCCTGGCCAACCTCAACCCTTCTCATATATATACACACACACACACACACACACACACACACATACACACACACGTATATACATATATACATATATATATACCACACACACACGTATATGTGTATGTGTGTGTGTGTGTGTGTGTGTGTGTGTATATATATATATATATTTGAGACTGAGTCTTGCTCTGTCACCCAGGCTGGAGTACACTGGTGCAATCATAGCTCACCGCAGCCTCAAACTCCTGGGCTCAAGTGATCCTCCCACTTCAGCCTCCCCAGCAGCTGGGATTACAAGCATGTGTCATCATGCCTGGCTAATTATTTGTATTTTTAGTAGAGATGGGGTTTCACCATATTGGCCAGGATGGTCTTGAACTCCTGACCTCAAGTTATCTGACCGCCTCAGCCTCCCAAAGTGCTGGGATTACAGGCATGAGCGACCGTACCTGGCCTCCCCTAACATTTTATTTCATTTCATTTCATTTCATTTCATTTTATGTTTCGAGACAGAGTTTCACTCTTGTCGCCCAGACTGGAGTGCAATGGCACCATCGGAGCTCACTGCAACCTCTGCCTCCTGGGTTCAAGCAATTCTCCTGCCTCAGCCTCCGGAGTAGCTGGGATTACAGGCGCCCGCCCCCACGCTCAGCTAATTTTTGTATTTTCGGTAGAGACGGGATTTCTCTATGTTGGCCAGGCTGGCCTTGAACCCCTGACCTCAGGTGATCCATCCGCCTCAGCCTGGGATTACAGGCATGAGCCACCACAACCGGCCCTAACATTTTATTATACAAGTTTTTTTTTTTTTTTTTTTTAAGATGGAGTCTCTCTGTCGCTCAGGCTGAAGTGCAGTGGAGCGATCACTGCTCACTGCAACCTCTGCCTTCTGGGGTCAAGCAATTCTCCTGCCTCAGCCTCTCCGAGTAGCTGGGACTACAGGCGCCCGCCACCACGCCCGGCTAATTTTTTTGTATTTTTAGTAGAGACGGGGTTTCACCGTGGTCTCGATCTCCTGACCTTGTGATCCGCCCGCCTCGGCCTCCCAAAGTGCTGGGATTACAAGTGTGAGCCACCGCGCCCGGCTTCTTTTTCTTTTCTTTTTTTTTTGAGAGAGAGTCTTGCTCTGTTGCCCAGGCTGGAGTGTTAGTGGCACAATCTCGGCCCACTGCAAGCTCTGCCTCCCAGTTTCATGCCATTCTCCTGCCTCAAGTCTCCTGAGTAGCTGGGACAATAGGCACCCGCCACCAAGCCTGGCTAATTTTTTTTTTTTTTTGAGACTGAGTCTTGCTCTGTTGCCCAGGCTGTAGTGCAGTGGCGTGATCTCAGCTCACTGCAAGCTCCGCCTCCTGGGTTCATGCCATTCTCCTGCCTCAGCCTCCCAAGTAGCTGGGACTACAGGCGCCCACCACCACGCCCGGATAATTTTTCTATTTTTAGTAGAGACGGAGTTTCATCGTGTTAGCCAGGATGGTCTCGATCTCCTGACCTCGTGATCTGCCCGCCTGGGCCTCCCAAAGTGCTGGGATTACAGGCGTGAGCCACCATGCCCAGCCTAATTTTTTTCCCTTTTTTTTTTTTTTTTGTATTTTTTAGTAGAGACGGGGTTTTACCTTGTTAGCCAGGATGGTCTCCATCTCCTGACCTCATGATCCACCCGCCCCGCCTGCTGGAATTACAGGTGTGAGCCACGGTGCCTGGCCTTTTTTTTCTTTTCTTTTCTTTTTTTTTTTTTGTGACAGAGTCTCGCTCTGTCGCCCAGGCTGGAGTGCAGTGGTGTGATCTCTGCTCACTGCAACCTCCACCTCCCAGGTTCAAGCCTCAGTCTCTCGAGTAGCTGGGATTACAGGCACAGGCCACCATGCCTAGCTAATTTTTGTATTTTTAGTAGCAACGGGGTTTCACCATGTCAGCCAGGCTGGTCTCAAACTTCTGATCTCAAGTGATCCACCCGCCTTGCCCTTTCAAAGTGCTGGGTTTATAGGCGTAAGCCACTGTACCCGGCCTACAAATTTTCACATACACAGAAAAGTTGAAAGAAATATACAGCGAATAGCCATATGTCAACCTAAATTCTGCAATGAACATTTTATTACACTTGCTTTACCACGTATCTATCCGTTTATCCATTCAACAATTCACCTCATTTTTAAATTCAACTCAAAAGAAGTTACAGAAAGCAGTACATGTTACCCTTCAACACTTCAGAATGCATTTTTTTTTTTTTTTTTTTTTTTTTTTAGAAACTGATGTTTATTTTCTGTCAACCTTATTTCCATGTGGCTTAAGAGCCCGTGCAAGAACACATTAAGGCCATTCAGTTGTTGCTGCTACCCATTCAGCAGCCTGAGAAATGGGAGCTGCAGACCAGTCTTCCGTGGCAGGCTGACTGCTCCAGTCTTCAGTAGGGAACTGCTGGATAGGCACAGAGGGCACCTGCTCGTCGTAAGACCAGTCTCCAACCTCAGGCTGAGTAGCAGTGAATTCAGGAGCTGAAGCAGTCCATTAACCCTGAAATTCCTCTTTGGTCACGGCCTTTTCAGCAGCAGACAGCTTTTTATTTTATTTTTATTTATCTATTTATTTTTTTGAGACAGAGTCTTGCTCTGTCGCCCAGGCTGGAGTGCAGTGGTGCGATCTCAGCTCACTGCAACCTCCGCCTCCTGGGTTCAAGAGATCCTCCTGTCTCAGCCTCCCGTATAGCTGGGAATACAGGCACGCACCACCACGCCTGGCTAATTTTATTTTGTATTTTTAATAGAGACGGGGTTTCACCATGTTGGCCAGGCTGGTCTCAAACTCCTGACCTCGTGATCCACCTACCTCGGCCTCCAAAAGTGCTGAGATTACAGGCATGAGTCACTGCGCCTGGCCCAACCTGTTCTTCTTTTTCAACCTCTTCAGGATCTCTATAGAATAGAGATTACCAGCTGGGCACGGTGGCTCATGCCTGTAATCCCAGCACTTTGGGAGGCCGAGGCGGGCAGATCACAAGGTCAGGAGATCGAAACCATCCTGGCTGACATGGTGAAACCCTGTCTCCACTAAAAATACAAAAAATTAACCAGGTGTGGTGACAGGTGCCTGTAGCCCCAGCTACTCGGGAGGCTGAGGCAGAAGAATCACTTGAACCCAGGAGGAGAGGTTGCAGTGAGCTGGGATCACGCCATTGCATTCCAGCCTGGGTGACAGGGCGAGGCTCCATCTAAAAAAAAAAAAAAAAAAAGGAGAGATCATCAGGCATGACCTCCCATGGGTGTTCACGGGAAATGGTGCCACAGATGACCAGAAGTTCCCAAGCCAGCATCCACCACATCAAACCCACTGCATGAGCTCCCTTGTTGCATGGGATTGCAAATGTCCAGATAGCACAGAGGAGAATCTGTGTGACACAGAGCAAGGTAGGTAGGTTAACATAAGATGCCTCTGTGAGAGGCTGGTGGTCAGCCCTGGGGTCAGTAACCACAAGAAGCCATGGCTCCTGGAAGGCTGCCTGGATATGGTTAGTGAAGGTTCCAGGAGTGAAGCGGCTAGCGATTGGAGTGGCTCCAGTGGCAGCAGCAAACGTCAGCACGGCCCTCTGGCCAGTATACCTGGAGAATGTGACACTGACATCAGCAGGGTTTTCTTTTCTTTTTTTTTGAGACGGAATCTCACTCTGTTGCCCAGGCTAGATAGAGTGCAGTGGAGCCATCTCGGCTCACTGCAAGCTCCACCTCCCGGGTTCACGCCATTCTCCTGCCTCAGCCTCCCGAGTAGCTGGGACTACAGGCGCCCACCACCATGCCCGGCTACTTTTTTTGTATTTTATTTTTTAGTAGAGACAGGGTTTCACTGTGTTAGCCAGGATGATCTTGATCTCCTGACCTCGTGATCCGCCCACCTCGGCCTCTCCAAGTGCTGGGATTACAGGCCTGAGCCCCCACACCCGGCCCTCATTGGCAGGGTTTTCAATGGCAACAATGGCACGAGCTGCCAGCAGAAGCTTCTCCCAGGTCCTCTTCAGATTTAGGATGTAGATGCCATCACGTTTCCTTTCGTAGATGTACTGTTCCATATGGAAGTCAAGATTGCTGCCACCTAAGTGGGTTCCTGCTGCAAGGAACATAAGGACATCCTCCTCCTTCATTTGCAGGACATCAAGGGCTCCAGACATTGTGAAAGTTTCCCTTTAAGTTATGATGAGAATCCAGAACAACCCCGGATGGACCTGTCTGTGGTCCAGAATGCATATTATTAATTAACGTTCAATATTTGCTGATAGTTCTTTCTCTTTTTATTTATTTATTTAGAGACAAGGTCTCACTCTATCACCCAGGATGGAATGCAGTGGCAAGATCTTGGATTGCTGCAGTCACCCTCCTGGGCTCAAGCGATGGAGTACCAAATAGCTGGGACTACAGGTGCATGTCACCACCCCTGGCTAATTCTCATAGTGTGTTAATGTAATTTATCATCTTTTTTTTTATCTTTTTTTTTTTTTGGAGTCTCACTTTGTCACCTACGCTGGAGTGCAGTGGAACAATCATAGCTCACTGTAACCTCAACCTCCTGGACTCAAAAGATCCTCCTGCCTCAGCCTCCTGTGTAGCTGGGAACACAGGCATGCGCCACCACACCCAGCTAACTTTTTGGTAGAGACAGGGTCTTGCTATGTTGCCCAGGCTGGTCTTGAACTCCTGGACTCAAGCAATCCTCCGGCCTTGGCCTTCCAAAAAGTACTGGGATTACAGGTGTGAGCCACTGTGCCCACCCTAATTTGCCATCTTAATGAAAAGAATAAAAACCCCAAGGAAGGTTCTGGATCCCTTCAAATACAAGTGTCTGATGGCCCAAAGAAAATGACTGTTTTCTCTTAATTATGTAAACCTTGCTGACATTTTGCATTGGAAGCATGGTATAGTGGAAGGCACACTGGGATAGAAGCCCAGGAACTGCCGACTGCTGCTGCCAACCTGGCCCCAGCTTAGTCACCAATGGGCTCCGTGACATCGCTAAGTCATTAAGCCTTTTTTTCCTCATCGCTCATCTGTACAATGAGGAGAACGAACTTTGTGTTCTCCATTCTACAAGTCCGCAAGTCCACTAAGTGCCATAAAGATGTGGAGGAACAAGATAGTACTTTTTTTTTTTTTTTTTTTTTTTGAGACAGAGTCTTGCTCTGTCGCCAGGCTGGAGTGCAGTGGTGCAATCTTGGCTCACTACAACCTCTGCCCCTGGGGTTCAAGCGATTCTCCTCCCTCAATCTCCCAAGTAGCTGGGATTACAGGCATTACACTTGGCTAATTTTTGTATTTTCAGTAGAGATAGGGTTTCACCATGTTGGCCAGGATGGTCTTGATCTCTTGACCTCGTGATCCGCCTGCCTCGGCCTCCCAAAGTGCTGGGATTACAGGTGTGAGCCACTGAGCCCGGCCTGATTTTTTTTTTTTAATTAAAGTCATTTAACTTAAATGACTTTAAATCATTTACTTTAAATGATTGTTTAACAATGTGCATATTGTTAAAACATCAGCTAGTACCGAAAAGCTCATACTTTAGACCTCAAAAAAAATTTATTTTTTGTTTTGGTTTGTTTTGTTTTTGAGATGGAGTTTCGCTCTTGTTGCCCAGGCTGGAGTGCAATGGCGCAGTCTTGGCTCACTGCAACCTCTGCCTCCTGGGTTCAAGTGATTCTCCTGCCTCAGCCTCCCAAGTAGCTGAGATTACAGGCACTCTGACCTCAAGTGATCCGCCCACCTCAGCCTCCCAAAGTGCTGAGATTACAGATGTGAGCCATTACACCCGGCTTTTTTTTTTTTTTGAGACGGAGTTTCACTCTTGTCACCCAGGCTAGAGTGCAATGACCCGATCTTGGCTCACTGCAACCTCTGCCTCCCAGGTTCGAGCGATTCTCGTGTCTCAGCCTCCTGAGTAGCTGGGGTTACAGGTGCCCGTCACCATGCCTGGCTAATTTTTGTATTTTTAGTAGAGACAGGGTTTCACCATGTTGCCCAGGCTGGTCTTGAACTCCCAACCTCAACTGATCTGCCAGTCTCTGCCTCCCAAAGTGCTGGGATTACAGGCGTGAGCCCCTCACCCAGCGAGGTGTTTTTTTTTTTTTTTTTAATTAAAGTCATTTAGTTTAAATGACTTTAAATTATTATTATTATTTTTTTTTTGAGACGGAGTCTTGCTCTGTCGCCCAGGCTGGAGCGCAGTGGTGTGATCTTGGCTCACTGCAAGCTCTGCCTCCCGGGTTCAGCCGTTCTCCTGCCTCAGCCTCCCGAGTAGCTAGGACTACAGGCGCCCGCCACCACACCCGGCTAATATTTTTTGTATTTTTAGTAGAGACGGGGTTTCACTGTGTTAGCCAGGATGGTCTTGATCTCCTGACCTCGTGGTCCACCCGCCTTGGCCTCCTAAAGTGCTGGGATTACAGGCGTGAGCCACCGCACCTGGCCGACTTTAAGTTATTTACTTTAAATTCTTGTTTAACATAGTGCACATTTTTAAAACCTCAGCTAGCACAGAAGAACTCATACTAAAGACCTCAAACAAAAATTTTGTTTTGTTTTGTTTTTTGAGACAGGGTCTTCCTCTGTAATTCACACTGGAGTGCAGCGGCACAATCACAGCTCACTGCAGCCTTGAACTCCTGGGTTCAACTGATTCTCCCGCCTCAGCCTCTCGAGTAGCTAGAACGACAGGCGTGCACCACTACGTCTGGCTAATATTTTTATTTTTATTTTATTTATTTATTTTAATTAATTAATTAATTTTTTGAGATGGAGTCTTGCTCTGTCACCCAAGCTGGAGTGCAGTGGCACGATCTCAGCTCACTGCAAGCTCTGCCTCCTGGGTTCACGCCATTCTCCTGCCTTGGCCTCTGGAGTAGCTGGGACTACAGGTGCCTGCCACCATGCCCAGCTAATTTTTTGCATTTTTAGTAGAGACGACGTTTCACCGTGTTAGCCAGGATGGTCTCCATCTCCTGACCTCCTGACCCACCTGCCTCAGCCTCCCAAATTGCTGGGATTACAGGCGTGAGCCACCGCGCCCAGCCTATGTATTTATTTTTTTAGACGGAGTTTCACTCTTGTTGCTCAAGCTGGAGTGGAATGGCGCTATCTTGGTTCACCCCAACCTCCGCCTCCTGGGTTCAAGCGATTCTCCTGTCTCAGCCTTCTGAGTACCTGGGATTACAGGCACGCACCACCATGCCCAGATAATTTTTTGTATTTTTAGTAGAAACGGGGTTTCACCATGTTAGCCAGGCCAGTCTTGAACTCCTGACCTCAAACCCATCTTGGCCTCCCAAAGTGCTGGGATTACAGGCGTGAGCCACCGTGCCCAGCCAATATTTTTATTTTTTGTAGAGACAGGGTCTCACTATATTGCCCAGGCTGGACTCAAATTCCTGGCCTCAGTGATCCTCCAATGTTGGCCTCCCAACGTGCTGGTACTACAGGCATGAGCCACAGAGATTTACCAATGATTTGGTAATAAATAAAAAATTTTCAAACAGCTCAACACAGTGGCTCACGCCTGTAATCCCAGCATTTTTGGAGGCCAACTCTGGAGGATCACTTGAGGTCAGAAGTTCAAGACTAGACTGGGCAACACAGCAAGACCTCATCTCTACCCTAAATTAAAAAATTAGCCATCCGTAGTGGCGTGCGCCTGTGGTCCCAGCTACTTGGGAGGCTGAGGAGGGAGGATCACTTGAGCCCAGGACGTTGAGGCTGCAGTGAGGTATGATCGCAACACTGCACTCCAGCCTGGGGGACAGAGTGAGACCCTGTCTCAAAAACAAAACAAAACAAAACAAAAAACTAGCTTATATTCTTATTGCCTGATCAATTGTTTCTTTTGTTCTTTTTCCTCACCCTGTCTTATAGGCTGATTGTTTGATCAATTGTATGCATTATCTCTTGTCTTTTGGCTGTGATACATCAGAATTTAGCTCACTGATACCAGCGTTCCCCTCATTGTGGTATATCTCTCTATTTTAGTTCTCCTCTTTTTTTTTTTTTTTTTTGAGACGGAGTCTTGCTCTGTCCCCCAGGCTGGAGTGCAGTGGCGTGATCTCGGCTCACTGCAAGCTCCGCCGCCCAGGTTCACGCCATTCTCCTGCCTCAGCCTCCTGAGTAGCTGGGACTACAGGGGCCCGCCAACACGCCTGGCTAATTTTTTGTATTTTTTTTAGTAGAGACTGGGTTTCACCGTGTTAGCCAGGATGGTCTCGATCTCCTGACCTCGTGATCCGCCCGCCTCGGCCTTCCAAAGTGCTGGGATTACAGGCTTGAGCCACCGCGCCCGGCTAGTTCTCCTCTTGGTTACCATTGAAACTTTAAATAACATGCGATTCCTGTCTTCTTAGCTCCGCCCACTATTTCCTGGCTCCTCTTATGTAAGATGATGATAACTCCATAGGACCAGCTGGGCCAGCAGGGTCTGGGCCTGGGCCATCAGAGAGCAAGCAACGCAGAGTTCATCAAGTTTGTGCTCTTAGGCCGGGCGCGGTGGCTCGCACCTCTAATCCCAGCACTTTTGGAGGCCTAGGTGGGCGGATCGCTTGAGGTCAGGAGTTCAAGGCCAGCCTGGCCAAAATGGTGAAACCCCATCTCTACTAAAAGTAAAAAATTTGCCTGCCTTCCTTCCCTCCTTTCTTTTCTTTTTTTTTTTTTTGAGACGGAGTCTCGCTCTTTCACCCAGGCTGGAGTGCAATGGCGCGATCTCGGCTCACTGCAAGCTCCACCTCCCGGGTTCACGCCATTCTCCCGCCTCAGCCTCTCCGAGTAGCTGGGACTACAGGCGCCCGCCACCACGCCCGGCTAATTTTTTGTATTTTTAGTAGAGACGGGGTTTCACCGTGGTCTCGATCTCCTGACCTCGTGATCCGCCCGCCTCGGCCTCCCAAAGTGCTGGGATTACAAGCGTGAGCCACCGCGCCCGGCCCCCTCCTTTATTTTCTTCTTTCTGTGGCCCACGCTGGAGTACAGTCTGCTCGCTGCAGACTCCCTGTGTCCGGCTCCCGTGATTCTCCTGCCCTGGCCTGCGGGCTGCCTGGGATTGCCAGCGCGCGCCACCACCCCTCCCTGGTTTTTCTCCTTTGGCTGGAGGCGCGGTTTCGCCATGTCGGCCAGGCTGGTCTCCAGCTCCTGACCTCGAGTGGTCTGCCCGCCTCGGCCTCCCGAGGTGCTGGGACTGCAGACGGAGGCTTGCTCACTCGGTGCTCGGTGTTGCCCGGGCAGGAGTGCGGTGGCGTGGTCTTGACTCGCTGCAGCCTCCGCCTCCCAGCCGCCTGCCTTGGCCTCCCAGGGTGCTGGGATTGCAGCCTCTGCCCGGCCGCCGCCCCGTCTGGGAGGTGGGGAGCGTCTCTGCCTGGCCGCCCATCCTCTGGGATGTGAGGAGCGCCTCTGCCCGGCCGCCCCGTCCGGGAAGTGAGGAGCCCCTCTGCCCGGCCGCCCCATCTGGGAAGTGAGAAGGGCCTCTGCCCGGCCGCCCCGTCTGGGAAGTGAGAAGGGCCTCTGCCCGGCCGCCCCGACTGGGAAGTGAGGAGCGCCTCTGCGCGGCCGCCCCGTCTGGGAAGTGAGGAGCGCCTCCGTGTGGCCGCCCCGTCTGGGAAGTGAGGAGCGCCTCTGCCCGGCCGCCCCGTCTGGGAAGTGAGGAGCGCCTCTGCCCGGCCACCCATCATCTGGGATGTGAGGAGCGCCTCTGCCCGGCCTCCCCGTCCGGGAAGTGAGAAGCCCCTCTGCCTGGCCGCCACCCCGTCTAGGAAGTGAGGAGCGTCTCTGCCCGGCCGCCCCGCTTGGGAAGTGAGGAGCACCTCTGCCTGGCCGCCCCGTCTGGGAAGTGAGGAGCACCTCTGCCTGGCCGCTCCGTCTGTGATGTGGGGAGCGCCTCTACCCGGCCGCCCCGTCTGGGAGGTCTACCACAGAGGCCAGAAGCAATGTGGGGGCTGGATGTGGTGGCTCACGCCTGTAGTCCCAGTACTCTGGGAGGCCGAGGCGGGTTGATCACTTGAGGCTAGGAGTTCGAGACCAGCCTGGCCAACATGGCGAAACATATGAAAAATACAACTGACAAACCAACCAACCAACCAAGCGACAATAAAACAGGTCTACCCTGGAGTCATACTCTAATTTTTTCTATTTTCCTCCCTTTCTGATCCTTTATCCCACTTTCATTTTCTTCCTCTTCCTTCTCCTTCTTCTTTGTCAAATAGAGGATTGAGTTATTATCATTGATCTATACAAAGTCCCTCTCTCATATATTTTCTTTAATTCTCACCCCCCATTTCTATTCCCCGTCTTCCCATGTGCAACCTTCCTAATATGTTTGATATGCATCTTTTTGTTTGTATGTACTTTTAGAAAATGTTTATTGTTTTGTGTGCAAAAAAAAAAATTAAAATAAAATAAAATAAAATGAAAAATTAGCTGGGCACGGTGGTGCATGCCTATAATTCTAGCTACTAAGGAGGCTGAGCAGGAGAACTGCTTGAACTCAGGAGGCGGAAGCTGCAATAAGCCAAGATCACGCCACTGCACCCCAGCCTGGGCAACAGAGCAAAACTCCATCTCAAAAAAAAACAAAAAAAACAAAAACAAAAAAAACCCAAGAATACTAGGTAGCTCACAGAATAAAAAACAAAGGAAAAGTTAAGTAACCAGAACTCAGAAAAGATAGAATTCAGGGCCACTCAGAGACCCTCAAGGATCTTATTTTGGGGGCACTGACATCACCTTCCTCGGGACCATCTTTTAGGCCTAGGCAAAACTGAAAGCTGTATTTCTTCTGCATTCCTGCACTTGTTAATATAATACATAATGAATATTTCAGGAGAAATACAGCTTTCATTAATAACAATCTGTTAATATTCTGGCCAGGCACAGTGGCTCACGCCTGTAATCCTAGCACTTTAGGAGGCTGAGGCGGGTGGATCACCTGAGGTCAGGAGTTCAAGACCAGCCTGACCAACATGGTGAAACCCTGTCTCTACTAAAAATACAAAAAAATTAGCTGGGTGTGGTGGCAGGCTCCTGTAATCCCAGCTACTCAGGAGGCTGAGGCAGAAGAATCTCTTGAACCCGGGAGGTGGAGGTTGCAGTGAGCTGAGATCATGCCATTGTACTCCAGCCTGGGCAACAAGAGTGAAACTCCGTCTCAAAATAATAATAATAATAATAATAATAATAATCTGCCTAGGGGTCCCTGTGCCAGTCCACCCAGGTTTTCATTCCTGGTGACTCAAGAGGAGTCTTGGTTGGTTGGATGTGGTCACTTGCCCACCTGTTGGGGAAAAGAGAAGGACCTAGTGACTCACAGTCCACCCAAACCATATGGAATAGGGTAGAGGAAGTCCCCCAAAGAGAATGGGAAGTTGTGGCTGGACAGGCAGAAACAAGAGATAACCACTGTATTTATGAGGAGTAGGTTCAGTGCACATGACAGAGACCTACAGTGGCAATAATTTAAACAAAATTAAAGTTTTTTTTTCTCTTGCAGGTAAAAATCCAGAGGTAAGTCATCCAGGCTGGTACATAGCTCTTCTCCATGAAGACTGGTGCCCCAACCCCTTCTTCACGGGCCAAGATGGAGCTTTAGTCAGTGCGTCTAAGTCCCAAGCACAGGATGGAGAAACAGAGCTAAAAGAGGACAAAGAGGCTGGGCGTGGTGGCTCACACCTTTAATCCCAGCACTTTGGGAGGCCGAGGCGGGAGGATCATGAGGTCAGGAGATAGAGACCATCTTGGCCAACATGGTAAAACTCCATCTCTACTAAAAATACAAGAAATTAGCCAGGCATAGTGGTTCATGCCTGCAGCCCCAGCTACTTGAGAGGCTGAGGCAGGGGAATTGCTTGAACCTAGGAGGCGGAGATTGCCGTCAGCCGAGATCCTGCCACTGCACTCCAGGCTGGCAACAGAGCCAGACTCCATCTGGAAAAAAAAAGGGAGGGGGGAACAAAGAGAGGGTGCTACGTGTTTCTTCTGGATGATTCTGGGAAGCCATTGTACTTCTTCTTACATCCCATTGGCCAGACATAGTCACATGACCATTCCAAGCTGCAGTGCAGGCTGGGAAATAGAGGCTCTGCTAAAAATTCTACTATCACTAAAGAAGGGAAAAGTGGGTCTTAGAGGACAATGGTCAGGTCTTGCCATATCCACCATGTACATCTGGTGGATCTTACGACTCCCATGCATATATCTTCCCACACATTTAATATTTTTAAATGCTCCTACCCCACCATAATTCAATCATTCTAATGTCACACAAAACCAATAACACACCTACTCCTGAAAAGAGACAACTAGAGTCACACACAGGTACTATAATAGGTCCAAGTCCAGGACCTCTGGGAAACTCCTTTCTTCAGTATCATCTGTGGACCAAAGAACCAAACAGAAGTCTTTTTTTTTTTTTTTTTTTTGAGACGGAGTCTCGCTCTGTGGCCCACGCTGGAGGGCAGTGGCGCAATCTCGGCTCACTGCAAGCTCCGCCTCCCGGGTTCACGCCATTCTCCTGCCTCAGCCTCCGAGTAGCTGGGACTACAGGCGCCCGCCACCACGCCCGGCTAATTTTTTGTATTTTTAGTAGAGACGGGGTTTCTCCGTGGTCTCCATCTCCTGACCTCGTGATCCGCCCGCCTCGGCCTCCCAAAGTGCTGGGATTACAAGCGTGAGCCACCGAGCCCGGCTTTTTTTTTTTTTTTTTAGACAGAGTCTTGCTCTGTCACCCAGGCTGGAGTGCAGTGGCTCGATCTCTGCTCACTGCAACCTCTGCCTCCCGGGTTCAAGCAATTCTCCTGCCTTAGCCTCCTGAGTACCTGAGATTACAGGCATGTGCCACCATGCCCAGCTAATTTTTTGTACTTTTAGTAGAGACAGGGTTTTACCATGTTGGCCAGGCTTGTCCTGAGCTTCTGACTGCAGGTAATCCACCCACCTCGGCCTCCCAAAGTGCTGGGATTACAGTCTTGAGCCATCGCTCCCAGCCCCAATAGAAGTTTAATCAGCACCTGCTCACCCTGTATATGATAATGAGAAAAGGGACAGAAAATCTTCTTATATTTATTTTTAATTTTCACAATTTTTATTACAGATGGGGTCTTGTCATGTTGCCCAGGCTGGTCTCAAACTCCTGGTCTCAAGCGCCCCTCCCACCTCAGCCTCCCAAAGTACTGGGACTACAGGTGTGAGTGACTGCACCCAGTTTAGAAACATTTTTAAATAATAGTATGACCCAGGCCAGGCATGGTGGCTCATGCCTTTAATCCCAGCACTTTGGGAGGCCGAGGCAGGCAGATCACGAGGTCAGGAGATCGAGACCATCCTGGCTAACACGGTGAAACCCCGTCTCTACTAAAAATACAAAAAATTAACCGGGCATGGTGGCGGGTGCCTGTAGTCCCAGCTACTGAGGAGGCTGAGGCAGGAGAATGGTGTGAATCTGGGAGGCGGAGTTTGCAGTGAGCCGAGATCGTGCCACTTCACTCCAGCCTAGGTGACAGAGTGAGACTCCGTCTCAAAATAAATAAATAAATAAAAATAAAAATAAATAAAAATAAACAAATTATGGACAATTTCAAATGTATGCAAAAATGGACAGAATAGTAGTGAATCTCCATGTATATGTCATCTGATTTAACAATTATCAATTTATGGGTAATCTTGGGTCATCTATACCCACTCTCCTACATTGTCATTATTTGGAAGTAAGTTCCATATATCATACAGAACAGCTATAATTCTTTCAATACGTATTTCTTTTTTGAGACGGAGTCTCGCTCTGTCGCCAGGCTGGAGTGCAGTAGCACTATCTTGGCTCGCTGCAACCTCCGCCTCCCGGGTT
Source organism: Hylobates moloch (assembly GCF_009828535.3). Taxonomy (NCBI): domain Eukaryota; kingdom Metazoa; phylum Chordata; class Mammalia; order Primates; family Hylobatidae; genus Hylobates; species Hylobates moloch. The sequence goes on from NW_026652276.1 coordinate 96,907,750, forward strand.
CAAGCAATTCTCCTGCCTCAGCCTCCTGAGTAGTTGGGACTACAGGCATGTGCCATCACGTCCAGCTAATTTTTGTATTTTTAGTAGAGACGGAGTTTCACCCTGTTGGCCAGGATGGTCTCAATCTCCTGACCTCATGATTTGCCAGCCTCGGCCGCCCAAAGTACTGGAATTACAGGTGTGAGCTACCGTGCCCGGCTTCAGTACGTATTTCTTTTTCTTTTTTTTTTTTTTTTGTTTTGAGACGGAGTCTCGTTCTGCAGCCCAGGCTGGAGTGCAGTGGTGCAATCTCGGCTCACTGCAAGCTCCGCCTCCCGGGTTCACGCCATTCTCCTGCCTCAGCCTCTCCGAGTAGCTGGGACTACAGACGCCCGCCACCACGCCCGGCTAATTTTTTTGTATTTTCAGTAGAGACGGGGTTTCACTGTGGTCTTGATCTCCTGACCTCGTGATCCGCCCGCCTCGGCCTCCCAAAGTGCTGAGATTACAAGCGTGAGCCACCGCGCCCGGCTTCAGTACGTATTTCTAAAAGAGAAACTATTTTTATATACTTAACTGTAATTCCATTATTGCACCAAAAAAAAATTATTCCGGCCGGGCGTGGTGGCTCACGCTTGTAATCCCAGCACTTTGGGAGGCCGAGGCGGGCGGATCATGAGGTCAGGAGATCGAGACCACAGTGAAACCCCGTCTCTACTAAAAATACAAAAAGAAAAAATTAGCCGGGCGTGGTGGTGGGCGCCTGTAGTCCCAGCTACTCGGAGAGGCTGAGGCAGGAGAATGGCGTGAACCCGGGAGGCGGAGCTTGCAGTGAGCCGAGATTGCGCCACTGCACTCCAGCCTGGGCAACAGAGCGAGACTCTGTCTCAAAAAAAAAAAAAAAAAAAAGTTATTCCAGGCCAGGGGCGGTGGTTCACGCCTGTAATCCCAGTACTCTGGAAGGCCGAGGTGGGCGGATCACGAGGTCAAGAGATCGAGACCATCCTGGCCAAATGGTGAAACCCCCATCTCTATTAAAAATACAAAAATTAGCTGGGCGTGGTGGTGTGTGCCTGTAATCCCAGCTACTCGGGAGGCTGAGGCAGAACTGCTTGAACCCGGGAGGTGGAGGTTGCAGTGAGCCAAGATCATGCCACTGCCCTCTACCCTGGCAATAGAGCAAGATTTCGTCTGAAAAATAAATAAAATTCCGTAAAATCATCAAATTCCAATTTTTACCAATTCTCCTCCCTGCTTTTATTCACAGTTGACTTTCTTTTGTTTTGTTTTGAGACAGGATCTTGTTCTGTCACCCAGGCTGGAATGCAATGGCACGATCTCGGCTCACTGCAAGCTCTGCCTCCCAGGTTCAAGTGATTCTCCTGCCTCAGCCTCCTGAGTAGCTGGGATTACACGCACCCGCCACCACGCCCAGCTAACTTTTGTATTTTTAGTACAGTTGGGGTTTCACCATGTTGGCCAGGCTCATCTCAAACTCCTGACCTCAGGTGATCCACCCACCTCGGCCTCCCAAATTGCTGGGATTACAGGCATGAGCCATCATGGCCAGCCTAATTTTTTTTTCTTTTTGGTAGAGACGGGGTTTTGCCACGTAGTCTAGGCTGATCTCAAACTCCTGGGCTCAGTTGATCCTCTCACTTCAGCCTCCTAAAGTGCTGGGATTATAGGTGTGAGCCACCACACCCAGCCTACAGTTAACTTTTTAAAAATAAAGTCCATACGATGGACTTGGCAGGTACATTTCTCAAGCCTTCCTCTCTTTTTAAAATTACATCTCAAGTCTTTTTAAATTCATGAGTTCCCTTCCACTCTTTCTCTTCCTTATTTTTTTTTGAGATGGAGTCTCACTTTGTCGCCCAGGCTGGAGTGCAGTGGCGCGATCTTGGCTCACTGCAAACCCCGCCTCCCAGGTTCATGCCATTCTCCCTGCCTCAGCCTCCCAAGTAGCTACAGGCATCCGCCACCACGCCCGACTAATTTTTGTATTTTTAGTAGAGACGGGGTTTCACCATGTTGGCCAGGCTAGTCTCGAACTGCTGACCTCGTGATCTGCCCACCTCACCCTCCCAAAGTGCTGGGATTACAGGTGTGAGCCACTGAGCCCGGCTTCTCTCTTCCTTTTTGAAGTACCATTTTTAAAATGCCACAATCTTGACTTTACTGACTTCCTCATTGTAATCATTTCATATGTTCCTCTGGTAATTAGATCTAGAGGCTTGATAGATTCAGGCTCATTCTTTTTTTCCAATACTATTTCATCAGAAGCCACATATCAAGTTGTGACTTTTTTGTGATGATTTTTCTGTGTGCGTCAGTTTAGCAGCCATTGACAATCATTGTTTAAATTAATTAATTTATTAAGGGCTGCAAAATAATGATATTCTAATTAATTTTCTTGTTTTATTTACCAGACCCATCTATAAAGAGAAATATAGCATGGGAGCTATGGCTTACACCTGTAATCTCAGCTTTGGGAGGCCGAGGTGGGTGGATCACTTGAGGTCAGGAGTTCAAGACCAGCCTGGCCAACACGATGAAATCCTGTCTCTACTAAAAATATAAAAATTAGTCAGGCATAGTGGCATGCACCTGTAATCTCATACTCCGGAGGCTGACAGGAGAATCGCTTGAACCTGGGATGCGCAGGTTGCAGTGAGCTGAGATCAGGCCACTGCACTTCAGCCTAGGTGACAGAGTGAGACTCCATCTCAAAAAAAAAAAAAAATTAAATTAGATGGCATGGTGGCGTGTGCCTGTATTCCCAGCTACAGGGGAGGCTGAGGCAGGAGACTTGCTTGAGCCTGGGAGGCAGAGGTTGCATTGAGCTGAGATTGTGCCACTGCACTCCAGCCTGGGTGACAGACCCAGACTGCATCTCAAAAAAAAGAGAGAGAAATGTATCAGTCCAGGCACAGTAGCTCATGCCTGTAGTCCCAGTATATATATATATTGTTGTTGTTTGTTTGTTTTGTTTTTCGAGACAGAGTCTCCTGCTGTTGCCCAGGCTGGAGTGCAATGGTGCGACCTTGGCTCACTGCGACCTCCGCCTCCTGCATTCAAGTGATTCTCCTGCCTCAGCCTCCTGACTAGCTGGGATTACAGGCACCTGCCATCATGCCTGGCTAATTTTTGTATTTTTGTAGAGACAGGAGTTTCACCATGTTGGCCAGGCTGGTCTTGAACTCTTGACCTCAGGTGATCCACCAGCGTCAGCCTCCCAAAGTGCTGGGATTACAGGCGTGAACCACAGTGCCCAGCCAGTCCCAGTATTTTGAAAGGCCAAGGTCGGAGGATTACTTGAGCCCCGGAGTTCAGCAACATAGCAAGACCCTATGGCTACAGAAAAATTTTAAACATTAACCAGGTGTGGTGGTGAACACCTGTGGTCTCAGCTGCTTGGGAGAGTGAGAAGGGAGGATCGCTTGAGCCCAGGAAGTCGAGGTTGCAGTGAGCTGTGATTGTCACTGCACTTCAGCCTGGGCGAAAAAGTGCAACCCTGTCTCAAAAATAGAAACAGAGAGAGAGAGGAAGGAAGGAGGGAGGGAAGGAAGGAAGGAAGGAAGGAAGGAAGGAAGGAAGGAAGGAAGGAGAAATAAAAATGTATTGATATTTTTTTTTTTGAGATGGAGTCCCACTCTGTCGCCCAGGCTGGAGTGCAGTGGCGTGATCTCGGGTCACTGCAAGCTCCGCCTTCTGGGTTCACGCCATTCTCCTGCCTCAGCCTCCCGAGTAGCTGGTACTACAGGCGCCTGCCACCACGCCCGGCTAATTTTTTTTTTTTTTTTTTTTTTGGGATGGAGTCTCGCTTTGTCGCCCAGGCTGGAGTGCAGTGGCGCGATCTCGGCTCACTGCAAGCTCCGCCTCCCGGGTTCATGCCATTCTCCTGCCTCAGCCTCCCGAGTAGCTGGGACTACACCAGGTGGCGCCCGCCACCACACCCGGCTAATTTTTTTTTGTATTTTTGGTAGAGATGGGGTTTCACCGTGTTAGCCAGGATGCTCTCGATCTCCTGACCTTGCTATCCGCCCGCCTTGGCCTCCCAAAGTCCTGGGATTACAGGCATGAGCCACCATGCCCAGCCAGAAAAATGTATTCTTGTTAACTACCCACTTACCTTGAAATACAGCTCACAGTTCATACAGGTAAAGCAGAATATAATTGCTTCATCCTTTCATTTACTAGCTTACAAAAATGCGTGTCTCTCCAAGCATTTTTCAAAGGTTTCCCACGAGATTGTTTTTGTTTTGTGTAATTGAGTACTGCATTGGGTTGAATAGGGTTCTTGAAAAATTCACATCCACCCAGAACCTAAGAATGTGACCTTATTTGGAAATAGAGTCTTTGCAGAGGTAACTGGCTACGATGAGGTCACTCTGGAGTAGGGAGAGCCCTAAATCCAAGGCTGATTTTCACAAGATGAGGAGAGTTGGGGTACGGCAGCTCATGCCTGTAATCCTAACGTCAAGGCAGGAGAATTGCTTGAGGCCAGGAGATTGAGACCAGCCTGGGCAACATGGTGAGACCCCGCCTCTACAAAAAATAAAATAAAAAATTACCTGAGGCCAGGCACAGTGGCTCACGTCTGTAATCCTAGCACTTTGGGAGGTCGAGGCGGGTGGATCACCTGAGATCAGGAGTTCAACAGCAGCCTGGCCAAGACGGTGAAACCCTGTCTCTACTAAAAATACAAAAATTAGCTAGGTGGCATGACATGCGCCTGTAATCCCAGCTACTGTGAAGGCTGAGGCAGGAGAATTGCTTGCAGAGGTTGTAGTGAGCCGAGATTGTGCTACTGCACTCCAGCCTGGACAACAGAACAAGACCCTGTCTCAAAAATAAATAAATAAAAATAAAAATTAAAAAAAAACACAATTAGCTAGGTGTGGTAGCATGCACCTATGGTGTGGTCCCAGCTATTCAGGAGGCTGAGGTGGGAGGATTGCTTGAACCTGGGAAGTCAAGGCTGTAGTGATAGTGAGCTATGATAGTGCCACTGTACTCCAGCCTTAGCGACAGAGCGAGACCCTATCTCAAGAAAAAATAAATAAATAAAAAATAAATAAATTGGGCCGGGCACAGTGGCTCACGCCTGTTAATCCCAGCACTTTGGGAGGCCAAGGTGGGTGGATTACCTGCGGTGAGGAGTTCGAGATCAGCCTGGCCAACGTGATGAAACCCCGTCTCTACTAAAAATACAAAAATTAGCTGGGCATGATGGCACAGGTCTGTATTCCCAGTTACTCGGGAGGCTGAGGCAGGAGAATTGCTTGAACCCGGGAGGTGGAGGTTGCAGTAAGAAGACATCACGCCACTGCACTCTAGCCTGGGTGACAGAGCAAGATTCCATCTCAAAAAAAAAAAAAAAAAAATTAGCTGGGTGTGGTGGCTCACGCCTGTAATCCCAACACTTTGGGAGGCCAAGGCAGGCAGATCACCTGAGGTCAGAAGTTTGAGACCAGCCTGGCCAATATGATGAAACCCCGTCTCTACTAAAAATACAAAAATTAGCCGGGCATGGTGGCATGAGCCTGTAATCCCAGCCACTTGGGAGGCTGAGACAGGAGAATCGCTTGAACCTGGGAGGCGGAGGTTGCAGTGAACTGAGATCAGGCCATTGCACTCCAGCCTGGGTAACAAGAGCGAAACTCAGTCTGAAAAAAAAATTACAGTTTTAATGTTTCTTCGAATAGTTCTTTTTGTGTGGTTATATCACTAACTGGATATACAGATTTCATTTGTTTCATTTTGCTTTCAGTTTTTATGTATTTTTTAGAAATTTAATTTTGTTTTACAACCATGGAAAATATTTACATGGTTCCAAAGACAAATTCTAAAAACCAAGATATATGCTGGGAAGTATAACTTTTTTTTTTTTTTTTTTGAGACAGAGTCTTGCTCTGTCACCTAGGCTGGAGTGCAGTGGCAAGACCTCAGCTCACTGCAACCTCCGCCTCCTGGGTTCAAGCAATTCTCATGCCTCACCCTCCCAAGTAGTTGGGATTACAGGCATGTACCACTACGCCTGGCTAATTTTTGTATTTTTAGTAGAGACAGGGTTTTGCCATGTTGGCCAGGCTGATCTCCATCTCCTGACCCCAAGTGATCTACCCGTCTCATCCTCCCAAAGTGCTGGGATTACAGGCATAAGCCACCTTGCCCGGCCAAACCACTTTAAAATAAATTTATGGTATATCCTTTCACTTAAAGAACAAATAAAAACAAATGTGTGCTTGTGTATACTTGCATATATGTATAGTATATAACATTTATGTATGTGTATGTGTTTGTGTACATCTATATACGTATGTGTATATCCTTCAATTTCTTTTTCTTTTTTTTTCTTTTTGAGGTGGGGTTCTCACTCTGTCACCCAGGCTGGAGTGCAGTGGCAGGATCTTGGCTCATTGCAGCCTCCACCTCCCGGGCTCAAGCAGTCCTCCCACCTCAGCTTCACAAACAGCTGGGACTACAGGTGTGTGCCACCACATCTGGCTAATTTGTGTATTTTTTTGTAGAGATGGTATTTCACCATATTTGCCCAGGCTGGTCTCAAACCACCAGGCTCAAGTGATTCTACTGCCTTGGCCTCTCAAAGTGCTGGGATTCCAGGTGTGAACCACCATACCTGGCTCCCTCGCTCCCTCCCTCCCTCCTCTTTCTTTCCTTTCTTCCTTCCCTCCCTCCCTTTCTCTCTTTCTTTCTTTCTTGATGGAGTTTCGCTCTTGTTGCCCAGGCTGGAGAGCAATGACACAATCTCAGCCACCACCACTACGCCAGGCCTAAACTTGCATTCTTCTAAGGACGCGAGGGATCTAACCATGAAAATAGCTACCATTTAGGCCAGGCTCAGTGGCTCACACCTATAATCCCAGCGCTTTGGGAGGTCAAGGCAGGAGGATCACTTGAGCCCAGGAGCTTGAGAGCAGCCTAGGCAACCTAGTAAGGCCCCGTCTCTACAAAAACAAAAAGAAAAACAAAATCAACTGGGTGCAGTAGTGTGCATCTATAATCTCAGCTACTTGGGAGGCTGTGCTGGGAGGATCGCTTGAGCCTAAGAGGTTGAGGCTACAGTGAGCTGAGACTATGCCACTGCACTCCAACCTGGGCAACAGAGCCAGATCCTGTCTCAAAAAAAAAAAAAAAAAAAAAGAAGAAGTAAAAGAAATGAGGCAGGAGAGACTGGGCACAGTGGCTCACTCCTGTAATCCCAGCACTTTGGGAGGCTGAGGTGGGCAGATCACTTGAGGTCAGGAGTTCAATACCAGTGTGGCCAACATCTCTACTAAAAATACAAAAATTAACTGGGCATGGTGGTGGGCGCCTGTAATCCCAGCTACTTGGGAGGCTGAGGCAGGAGAATTGCTTGAACTTGGGAGGCAGAGGTTGCAGTGAGCCTAGATCTCACCACAGCACTCCAGCCAGGGCAACAGAGCCAGACTCTGTCTCAAAAAAAAAAAGGCCGGGCGCGGTGCCTCAAGCCTGTAATCCCAGCACTTTGGGAGGCCGAGGTGGGCGGATCATGAGGTCAGGAGATCAAGACCATCCTGGCTAACACGGTGAAACCCCGTCTCTACTAAAAATACAAAAAATTAGCTGAGCGTGTTGGCGGGCGCCTGTAGTCCCAGCTACTCAGGAGGCTGAGGCAGGAGAATGGCATGAACCCGGGAGGCAGAGCTTGCAGTGAGCCGAGATCGCGCCACTGCACTCCAGCCTGGGAGACAGAGAAAGACTCCGTCTCAAAAAAAAAAAAAGAAAGAAAGAAAGAAACAAACAAACAAACAAAGAAAAAGAGAAAAAAAGAAAAGATAAAGAAAATAGCTGCACCACTTTCTGGGTGTCCTCTATCTGCCTGGGACTGTGCTAAATGCCGTGTATACCTGATCTCATTTACTTCTCATAAATACCCGGTAGGATGGGTGTCCTTATCCTCATTTTACAGAACCAGGTCACAGGGCACCAAGAAATTGCTAAATGTGAAACCTGGCTTCTCTGTGCTTTCCTCACCACCAGATCATGCTGAAAAGAAAAAAGGCTTGGCTGGGCTCAGTGGCTCATGCCTGTAATCTCAGAACTTTGGGAAGCTGAGGCAGGCAGATCACTTGAGGTCAGAAGTTCAAAAGCAGCCTGGCTAACCCATGGTGAAACCCCGTCTCTACTAAAAATACAAAAATTAGTGGGGTGTGGGGGTGCTTGCCTGTAATCTCAGCTACTCAAGAGGCTGAGTGAGGCAGGAGAATTGCTTGAACCTAGGAGGCAGAGGTTGCAGTGAGCCGAGATAGTGCCATTGCACTCCAGCATGGGTGACATAGAGAGACTCTATCTCAAAAAAGAAAAAAGAAAGAAAAAAAAAAGCCTTGACTATTTCTCTCACCTGAGACACAGTTTTCATAGCAGGGTGAAGACTGTAGGCAAAGGACACGGATCCTATTGATCAATCATTTTATTTTTATATTTATTTATTTATTTACAGACGGAGTCTCACTCTGTTGCCTAGACTGCAGTGCAATGGCGCGATCTTGGCTCACTGCAATCTCCGCCTCCCAAGTTCAAATGATTCTCCTGCCTCAGCCTCTTGAGTAGCTGGGATTACAGGTGCCTGTATCTTGACCTCAGGATCCATCTGCCTTGGCCTCCCAAAGTGCTGGGATTACAGGCATGAGCCACCACTCCCGGCCATTTTTGTATTTTTTAGTAGAGACAGGGTTTTGCCATGTTTCCCAGGCTGGTCTCGAACTCCTGGCCTCGAGTGATCCACCCACCTCAGCCTTCCAAAATGCTGGGATTACAGATATGAGCCACTACGTTTGGCTTTATCAGTAATTTTTAGGGCACTTTTATTTTGGGGACTCTATTACAGCGGTTTTATCCACGTCCTAAATAATATAGTTGCATACGTTTTTAGCTCTCATTTTGTAATTAGAATTGGAATGTTCCCCTTCCCATTCATTTTATAGGAGTTTGCATGTTATCTTGATATTAGAAGATGATAGCTGTAAGAGTTTTATTTTCTCTCTTACTAGGGAAGAGAGGAAAAAATAAAATTAATAAACAAAAATTTTATCTTTGGAAAAATGAACAAGTGATAGAGAAATCTCTAGTGACGCTAATCAATATAAAAGAGAAACAAATTGTTGGAAAATTCTCTAAAAATAGATCTAGGAATTTAATTTTTTTTGTTATTGTTTCATAGCAACCACGAATTTATTGGGAAGGAAAACATTTTCAACCATTTATTATTACTTTTTTTCTTTCTTTTTTTTTTTTTTAGGAGGGAGTCTCGATTTGTTGCCCAAGCTAGAGGGCAGTGGTGCCGTCTCCGCTCACTGCAACCTCTGACTCCTGGGTTCAAGCAATTCTCCTGCCTCAGCTTTCCCTAGTAGCTGGGATTACAGACGCCTGCCACCACACCCAGCTAATTTTTGTATTTTAGTAGAGACAGGGTTTCACCATGTTGGCCAGGCTGGTCTTGAACTCCTGACCTTGTGATCTGCCTGCCTTGGCCTCCCAAAGTGCTGGGATTACAGGCATGAGCCCCCTCCCCCAGCCTATTACTACTTTTTTTTTGAGACAGGGTCTCGCTCTGTTGGTCAGGTTGGAGTGCGGTGGCGTGATCATAGCTCACTGCAGCCTCAACCTCCCAGGTTCAAGCAATCTTCCTACCTTGGCCTCCCAAAGTGCTGGGATTACAGGTGGGAGCCATCATACTAGCCTTTGTACCACTATAAAATAAAGTCAGCCCTTCATATTTGGAGGGGATTGGTTCCAGGACACAATCCCTTTGTATTAGTTCATTCTCATGCTGCTATAAAGAACTACCTGAGACTGGGTAATTTATAAAGAAAAGAGGTCTAACTGACTCACAGTTCTGCAGCCTGTACAGGAAGTGTGGCTGGGGAGGCCTCAGGAAACTGACAATCATGGTGGAAGGCAAAGGGAAGCAGGAATGTCTTACATGGCCAGAGCAAGAGGAAGAGAGAGAAAGACGGGAGGTGCTACACACTTTTAAACAACCAGCTCTCGTGGTAAGTCACTCACTCTCACGAGTACAGCACGAAAGGGGAACCTACCCCCGTGATCCAATCACCTCCCACCAGACCCACCTCCAACACTGGGGATTATAATTTTTTTTTTTTTTTTGACGGAGTCTTGCTTTGTCCCCCAGGCTGGAGTGCAGTGGTGCAATCTCAGCTCACTGCAACCTCTGCCTCCCGGCTTCAAGCAGTTCTCCTGCCTCAGTCTCCCAAGTAGCTCGGATTACAGGCATGTACCACCATGCCCGGCTAATTTTTGTATTTTTAGTAGAGACGGGGTTTCATCATGTTGGCCAGGGTGGTCTCGAACTCTGACCTCAGGTGATCCGCCCGCCTCGGCCTCCCAAAGTGCTGGGATTACAGGTGCCAGCCACCGCGCCTGGCCTAGTGTTTATAATTCTCTCTAGAACCACACGGTAGAAACCACAGGTGGAATCTACCACAAGGTAGAAATCTATGTAGTTGAATGTGCAAAGGACTCCAATTCCTGATGTCCAAACCTGATCCAGGAAACCAGATACAAAACCTTTTACAAAGAGACAAAATCTTTTTGCAGAAACAAAAGGAAGCTGGGCGCGGTGGCTCACGCCTGTAATCCCAGCACTTTGGGAGGCCGATGTGGGCAGATCACGAGGTCAGGAGATCGAGACCATCCTGGCTAACACAGTGAAACCCCGTCTCTACTAAAAATACAAAAAATTAGCCGGGCGTGTTGGCGGGCGCCTGTAGTCCCAGTTACTCGGGAGGCTGAGGCAGGAGAATGTCGTGAACCCGGGAGGCGGAGCCTGCAGTGAGCCGAGATCGTGCCACTGCACTCCAGCCTGGGGGACAGAGAAAGACTCCGTCTCAAAAAAAAGAAAGAAAGAAAGAAAGAAAGAAACAAAAGGAAAAGCTGGCTGGGCGTGGTGTCTCAAGCCGTTAATCCCCGCACTTGGCGAAGCTAACATGGGAGGATCCCTTGAGCTCAGGAATTCAAGACCAGCTTGGGCAACATAGACCACATCTCTACAAAAATGAACAAAATTAGCTGGACATGGCAGCATGCGCCTGTGGCCCAAGCGCCTCAGGAGGCTGAGGTGAGAGGATTTCTTGAGCCTTGGAGGTCGAGGCTACAGATCGTGCTACCGCATTCCAACCTGTCTCAAAAAAAAAAAAAAAAAGTGAGGAGCGCCTCTGCCCGGCCACTCATTGTCTGGGATGTGAGGAGAGCCTCTGCCCGGCCTCCCCGTCCGGGAAGTGAGGAGCCCCTCTGCCCGGCCGCCACCCCGTCTAGGAAGTGAGGAGCGTCTCTGCCCGGCCGCCCCACTTGGGAAGTGAGGAGCACCTCTGCCTGGCCACCCCATCTGGGATGTGGGGAGCACCTCTGCCCGGCCGCCCCGTCTGGGAGGTCTACCACAGAGGCCAGAAGCAATGTGGGGGCTGGACGTGGTGGCTCACGCCTGTAGTCCCAGTACTCTGGGAGGCCGAGGCAGGTTGATCATTTGAGGCTAGGAGTTCGAGACCAGCCTGGCCAACATGGCGAAACGTATGAAAAATACAACTGACAAACCAACCAAGCGACAACAAAACAGGTCTACCCTGGAGTCATACTCTAATTTTTTCTATTTTCCTCCCTTTCTGATCCTTTATCCCACTTTCTTTTTCTTCCTCTTCATTCTCCTTCTTCTTCGTCAAATAGAGGATTGAGTTATTATCATTGATCCATACAAAGTCCCTCTCTCATTTATTTTCTTTAATTCCCACCCCCCATTTCTATTCCCCGTCTTCCCATGTGCAACCTTCCTAATATGTTTGATATGCATCTTTTTGTTTGTATGTACTTTTAGAAAATGTTTATTGTTTTGTGTGCAAAAATAAAAAATAAAAAAATTTAAAAAAAATAAAAAAAAAAGCAATCCCATGTTATAAAATAAAAGGATTGTTTTTCTCCCACTCAAAAAAGAGCATGATTATCTGGGCATGGTGGCATATGCCTGTAGTTCCAGCTACTCAGGAGGCTGAGGTGGGAGGATCACCTAAGCCTGGGGAGGTCGAGGCTGCAATAAGCCGTGATCATGCCACTCCCCTCCAGCCTGGGCAACAGAGTGAAACCCTGGCTCAAAACAACAAAAAATCATAAGCCGGATCTAAGAGTAAATTTTAAAAAGTCTCAGTGGCTGTGTCCAATAATTCAAAACAGATTGATATGAAGCTTACTGTTTAAACATATTAATAACTAAAATGATCACTGGATCATTTTCAAATAAAATCACATGGAGACATTCAGTGTCCCCCTCCACGATATATGAAACCATAAGGAATATCAATTTTAGACAAATCTCATACTTGTCTGTTTGAACTCTACAGGCAATTCCATTAACATTGTAAAACAGGAATTCTAATTTACTAAGTTAAATAAACCAGGATATCCCAAAGTTTTAACATTAATAACTTCAAAGGTAGAAATTGTCAAGCATACCAAAAGCATCATTTTAAACTTTATTAAATTTCTTTTTACTCTCACTTTGTAAGTTTTGAATAAATTTATTTTAAAAATTATTTTATTTTGTGATGGAGTCTCGCTCTGTCACTCAGGCTGGAGTACAGTGGTGTAATCTTGGCTCACTGCAACCTTCACCTCCTGGGTTCAAGTGATTCTTCTGCCTCAGCCTCCTGAGTAGCTGGGATTACAGACGCTCACCACTGCACCTGGCTAATTTTTGTATTTTTAGTAGAGACAGGGTTTCACCACGTTGGCCAGGCTGGTCTCGATCTCCAGACCTCACGATCCACCCGCCTCCCAAAGTACTGGGATTACAGACGTGAGCCACTGCACCCGGCCTTTTTTTTTTTTTTTTTTTTTTTTTTTTTTTTTGAGACAGACTCTTGTTCTGTCGCCCAGGCTGGAGTGCAATAGTACAATCTCGACTCACTGAAACCTCCACTCCTGGGTTCAAGCAATTCTCCTGTCTCAGCCTCCTGAGTAGATAGGATTACAGGTGCCCGCCACCACGCTCGGCTAATTTTTGTATTTTTAGAAGAGACGAGACTTAGCCTTGTTGGCCAGGCTGATCTCAAAATCCTGACCTCAAGTGATCCACCTGCCTTGGCCTCCCAAAGTGCTGGGATTACAGGCGTGAGCCACCGTGCCTGGCCTACGGATACAATTTAAAAAAAAAGAGAGATGGAGGTCTCACTGTTTCCCAGGCTGGAGTGCAGCGGTGCAATCCTGGTTCACTGCAGCCTTGACTTCTGACCGCAAGTGATCCTCCCGCCTCAGCCTCCTGAGTAGCTGGGATGACAGGAGCAAGCCACCACGCCTGGGTCCCAGACATCGTTTTTATGCAGGGGTTCCTCCAAGGTAAATATTGAGATGGGCTACCTCTCATTCCTCGCCTATGAAATGAAAATAATGACATCTATTTTGGGGACTATCATGAGGACTGGAAGGATAGGCCTTAATATAAAAATAAAATTTTTAGCCAGGGACTGTGGCTCACGCCTGTAATCCCAGCAGGAGGATTCACTGAGCCCAGGAGTTCAAGTCTAGCCTGGGCAACATAGGGAGACCCTATCTTTAGAAAATTAAACAAATCAGCTGGCATGGTGGTGCGGGCCTGCAGTTTCAGCTACTGGGGAGGCTGATGGGGGAGGATCACTTGAGCCCAGGAGTTGGAGGCTGCCGTGAGCTGTGATCGTGCAGCTGCACTCCGGCCTGAGTGACAGAGCCAGAGCATAATCTTAAAAATTCTTGGCCAGGCATGGTGGCTCACGCCTGTAATCCCAGCACTTCGGGAGGCCGAGGTGGGTGGATCACCTGAGGTCAGGAGTTCGAGACCAGTCTGGCCAACATGGTGAAACCCCATCTCTACTAAAAATACAAAAAATTAGCTGGGCTTAGTGGTGGGTGACTGTAATCCCAGCTACTAGGGAGGCTGAGGCAGGAGAACCTCTTGAACCCAGGAGGCAGACGTTGCAGTGAGCCAAGATCGTGCCACTGCACTCCAGCCTGGGTGACAAGAGCAAAACTCCATCTCTAAATAAATAAATATTCTTATGATGAGCTCCCCAGATAACGGACTCTCTAGGAAGGAGGCCCAGTGCCAGTCCCAGGTGGGACTTCCGAGTTTGGGCCAGCCATATCCCGCCCCACAGGATGGAACAGGGCTTGGGGCAGATCAGATCAGACACGTGGGGCCCATGAGGGCCACCCTTGGCCATGGGGGACGTGTAAGAGGGTGCATTCACCCCCAGCTCTGTGTCAGCCAGAGCCATGGTGCCACACCCTGCCAACCCATGGCCACCTCCCATGTAACTGCAGCCATGGCTGTGGCTGGAAGTGCAGGGTGGCCTAACCGGAATCATGGCATCGTGGGGGGTTCTGGGTGTTGTAGTCCCGGGGGGTTCTTTTATGCAGTGTTTTGAGGTGCAGGACTGCAATGTGTGCACTTCCAGACCCCAGGCTGTTCCCATGGCGACTGACACCTCAGACACGTGTGGGAGGGGCCGCGCCCTGGCTCCGGGGCTGTGCCAAGCGCGAGCGTGGCCGGCACCCACTTGCTGCAGAGCCGGCACTGCACTGGGGTCCTGGGGTGGCTCCTCCAGACGTCTCCGCGGGTTGTCGGGTGCTGCCGAGTTGGGCTGGGGGACGCTACAGGTAGTAGGTGCCGAGCAGCGGCTGGCCCCTTATCTCACTGCCCCTCCCCGCAGCTCTGCCTCCTCGGACCCCACCGTCCTCTGGAAGCTCGCGCAGGACACCTGCCACTGTGACCACCTGGACGCAGGTGAGCTGTGGGCTTGTTCTCTGGACAGGATACCCCGTTCTTCCCCAAGAGTGGGTTTGTTGCCGTCCCTTCCCCTGGAGCTTTTCTGCCCATCCAGGCACCTGAACTCCACTGCACTGCGGTGCCTGGGTCTCTAGGGGGAAGAGGGGGGCTGTTGGGGAAAGTCCTTGTCTCTTGCAGAGGGTAACCCCCTTCTTCTCCAACCTGGCTCATGCAGACCCCCGATCACAGCCAGTGGTGGGCACTGGGCTAGGAGGGAAACGAAGGCAGGATGTGGAGGGGTTATTTCAGGCGTCTGGGCTCATTCAAAACATCTGAGTGCCTGGGTCCAATATGGGGGAGCACAGAGCTGGGGTCCCTCGTTGGATGCAGTCCTACAGAGATGTTGGTCACGTTAACGTGGGGGTGATCCAGGGGTAGGTGCCCTGTTAGTTACCCCAACTATCAGGATGCATGGACACCTAGGGGAGGGAGGGTCAGTTTCAACTGGGGAAGGAGTGACTTCAGGTCAGACTTAAAGAAAAATAAGATGTTGCAGATGAAAGGGCAATAGGGTCTTTGAGGACCAGGGAGGAGCATCCCTAAGGGGTAATGATGGGTGGTACTGAGGACTCGGCACAGGGGAAGTGCCTGGAGCCGTGAGGCTGGGGGCGGGGTGGGGGGCTGACCGGCATGGTCCAAGGCTGGGGTCTCCCTCTTGCTCCAGCTGCAAATGTAGTACTTCAAGGCAGAGGCAGGATCATATTTGGGTGTTGGTCAAAGCATCCCTGCAGGAAGTAGAGTTATGAGGGTTGGATCGAGGGTGTGAGAAAATTGAGTAGGGAGAGGGGAGACGCCAGATGAAGGCGGGACAGTGCGAGCACCTCTGTTGCAGACTGGAGGAGAAGGAGGCGGCTGCGCCAGTTCCATGTAGACTGTTCTTTTCCAGCACTTGGTGAAGAAAGGTGAGCAACACTCGGGGTGGTGTGATGTGATGGAGTTGGTGGAGGATGTCTGTCTGATGCTTTTTTTAAGATGAAACTGACTTGAGTTGGGGAAAGAATGAAACTGGTACTATGGTTTTAAATCTTGTGAAGACTGGGCCGGGCGCGGTGGCTCACGCCTGTAATCCCAGCACTTTGGGAGGCCGAGGCGGGCGGATCACGAGGTCAGGAGATCGAGACCATCCTGGCTAAAACGGTGAAACCCCGTCTCTACTAAAAATACAAAAAATTAGCCGGGCGTGGTGGCGGGTGGCTGTAGTCCCAGCTACTCGGGAGGCTGAGGCGGGAGAATGGCGTGAACCCGGGAGGCGGAGCTTGCAGTGAGCTGAGATCGTGCCACTGCACTCCAGCCTGGGTGACAGAGTGAGACTCGGTCTCAAAAAGAAAAAAAAAGAAAAGAAAAGAAAAGAAAAACCTCTTTCAGTAAGACCCAAGTGCAAGTCGTGATAGAATCTTGTGAAGACCAAATGTTTTTGTGGTGGTTGTTTTTCTATCACGACTTGCACTTGGGTCTTACTGAAAGAGGTTTTTCTTTTCTTTTCTTTTCTTTTTTTTTCTTTTTGAGACCGAGTCTCACTCTGTCACCCAGGCTGGAGTGCAGTGGCACGATCTCAGCTCACTGCAACCTCCAACTCCCTGGTTCAAGCAGCGATTCTCCTGCCTCAGCCTCCTAAATAGCTGAGATTACAGGCGGGCACCACCACGCCCAGGTGATTTTTGTATTTTTAGTAGAGACGGGAGTTTCACCATGTTGGTCAGGCTGGTCTCGAACTCCTGACCTCGTGATCCACCCGCCTCGGCCTCCCAAAGTGCTGGGATCACAGGCATGAGCCACCTTGCCCGGCCTGAAGGAGGTTTTTCCTATGACATGTCCATACTTTTTGCTATTTTTGATTAGTAATATTGGAAGAGATCTAAATACACAGCAAAGTAAAAGAAAATGGAGCCTTTGTACTCATGATCCAAATTGAGCAGATGTCAAAAGTTTACTTCATTCTGAACCGAATGGATGTGAAAAAAAAAAAAAGTATGCTGGGTTCAGATTTTCTACAGAACTAAAACCTCCTAAATACTGTTGACGACCCTTTGTACTCTCCCTCACTGAGATTAAACTGAAACTTAAAATTGCTATATATCTTTTATTTTGGGCGGTTGAGTCTCTTGTTGCCCAGGATGGAGTGCAGTGGCCCGATCTGGGTTCACTGCAACCTCTGTCTCCCGAGTAGGTGAGATCACAGGCGCCCACCACCACACCTGTCTAATTTTTGTATTTTTGGTAGAGATGGGGTTTCCCCATGTTGGGCAGGCTGGTGTTAAACTCCTGACCTCAAATGATCCACCTGCCTTGGCCTCCCAAAGTCCTGGGATCACAGGCATGAGCCACCACACCTGGCCAAAATTGCTATATATCTATGTTTTTGTTTATTTACTAGACAGGAGTGTAGCCATAAACAGTAGAAGATTGCTTTGTGTGTTCATCACCTTTGCCTGTATTTCTTTTGGGGTTGTCTTTTTCTTATTTTTAGCATTTTTTTCATATATTTTAGATATAAATTCACTTAGAGTTACGGACATTGCAAAAATCTTGAGTAGAATGTGATGAATTCCTGGTGTTTCCCAGATGGCTGTATTTTTTAGGATGGATCCACTTAATGTTGAGTGGTTTATTCTGGTTTTCTGTTTGCCAATTTTAGTAATTTATATTTTCTAGGAAAGTGTCCCATTTAATTTTTGAATTTATGGCAATTATTTAGAGTAATCTTACAATTATAAAACTCGACCATGGCTGGGCACTGTGGCTCACACCTGTAATCCTAGCACTTTGGGAGGCCAAGGCGGGTGGATCATTTGAGGTCAGGAGTTGGATACTGGCCTGGCCAACATGGTGAAACCCCGTGTCTACTAAAAATACCAAAAAAAAAATTAGCTGGGCAGAAGGGGCGCGTGCCTGTAATCCCAGCTACTCAAGAGGCTGAGGCAAGAGGATCGCTTGAGCCTGGGGGGCGGAGGTTGCAGTGAGCCAAGATCACGCCACTGCACTCTTGTCTGGGCGACAGAGTGAGACTCCATCTCAAAAAAACAAACAAACAAAAAAAAGAAAATGCAAATTAAGGGCAAATGAGGTATTACTAAGCATCCACCAAATTGGCTAAAATTAAAGCAACTGACAATCCCAAGTGTGGATGACCATAGAGCGCAATTGGAACTCTCATACACTGTGGATGGAGTCTCGCTCTGTTACCCAGGCTGGAGTGCAGTGGTGCGATCTTGGCTCACTGCAAGATGAAAGTCTAAATTGTTTCAACCGCTTTGGAAAACTTGGGCACTATCTACTGAAGGTTTTTTTTTTTTTTTTTTTAAATGGAGTTTTGCTCTTGTCTCCCAGGCCGGAGTGCAGTGGATCTCGGCTCACTGCAACCTCAGCCTCCACCTCTTAGGTTCCAGTGATTTTCCTGTCTCAGCCACCCGAGTAGCTGGGATTACAGGCACCCACCACCATGCCCAGCTAATTTTGGTATTTTTAGTAGAGATGGGAGTTCCAGACCAGCCTGACCAACATGGAGAAACCCCGTCTCTACTAAAAATACAAAATTAGCCGGGCGTGGTGGTGCATGCCTGTAATCCCAGCTACTTGGGAGGCTGAGGGCAGGAGAATTGCTTGAACCCGGGAGGCAGAGGTTGCAGTGGGCCGAGATCACGCCATTGTACTCCAGCCTGGGCAACAAGAGCGAAACTCTGTCTCAAAAAAAAAAAAAAAAAAGTATAAAATGAAACATGTTGAATCAGCAACAGTGGCAGCTTATTTAAGGAAAGGAACAAACAGAAAATTAATACAGAAAGTCAAAACATGAAGCACAACTCTTTTAAGTGCCAGTCTGTTTTTAGGTGTTTTTTTTTTTTTTTTTTTTTTTTTTTAAAATAGAGACAGGGTCTCTGTCACCCAGGCTGGAATGCAGTGAGATGATCACGGCTCACTGCAGCCTCGACCTCCCAGGCTCAAGCAATCCTCCCACCTCAGCCTCCCCAGTAGC
>NW_026652276.1:96941558-96963690 GCF_009828535.3 Hylobates moloch
GGTGACTCTAACTCCCTTGGCTATTGGTTTAAGCTACTTTTTTTTTTTTTTTTTTTGCAGACAGAGTTTCGCTCTTGTTGCCCAGGCTGAAGTGCAATGGCGCGATCTTGGCTCACCACAGTCTCCGCCTCCCAGGTTCAAGCGATTCTCCTGCCTCAGCTGCCTGAGCAGCTGGGATTACAGGTGCATCCCACCACACCCAGCTAATTTTTGTAGTTTTGTTTTGTCTTGTTTTTGAGATGGAGTCTCACTCTGTTGCCAGGCTGGAGTGCAGTGGCGCAATCTCGGCTCATGGCAGCTTCCGCCTCCTGGGTTCAAGTGATTCTCCTTCCCCAGCCTCCCAAGTAGCTGGGACTACAGCGTGTGCCACCACACCCAGCTAATTTTTGTACTTTTAGTAGAGACGGGGTTTCACCATGTTGGCCATGCTGGTCTCGAACTCCTGACCTCAGGTGATCTGCCAGTCTTAGCCACCCAAAGTACTGGGATTACAGCCGTGAGCCACTGTGCCCAGCTGATTAAGGCTGTTATCATACGCATCCTGAGATCTGTTCCTTCTGGCTCTTTCATCCCCCAACAACCCTGTAGTTGCTTCTCTTGTAGTTACCTGCCATGATCCAGTGCTACTTAACCTGAATCCATGCTCAACGCTTCCCTATAAGTGCTAGGCTCTCTCCTGTTGGAAAGAAATAATTTCTTTTTTTTTTTTTGAGATGGAGTTTCACTCTTGTTGCCCAGGCTGGAGTGCAATGGTGTGATCTTGGCTCACTGCAACCTCCGCCTCCCAGATTCAAGCAATTCTCCTGCCTCAGTCTCCCAAATAGCTGGGATTACAGGCACCCACCACCAAACCCCACTAACTTTTTTGTGTGTTTTTAGTAGAGACAGGGTTTCGCCATGTTGGCCAGGCCGGTCTTGAAGTCCTGACCTCAGGTGATCCGCCTGCCTCCACCTCCCAAAGTCCTGGGCTTACAAGTGTGAGCCACCACGCCCAGCCGGAAAGAAATATTTTCTGAGATTTATAAGCTTTTTAAAAAAATTGTCGGGCGCAGTGGCTCACGCTTGTAATCCCAGCACTTTGGGAGGCCGAGGCGGGCGGATCACGAGGTCAGGAGATCGAGACCACGGTGAAACCCCGTCTCTACTAAAAATACAAAAAATTAGCCGGGCGTGGTGGCGAGCGCGTGTAGTCCCAGCTACTCGGAGAGGCTGAGGCAGGAGAATGGCGTGAACCCGGGAGGCGGAGCTTGCAGTGAGCCGTAATTGCGCCACTGCACTCCAGCCTGGGTGACAGAGCGAGACTCCATCTCAAAAAAAAAAAAAAAAAAAAAAATTAAAGGCCGGGCAGAGTGGTTCACATCTGTAAGTGCAGCACTTTGGGAGGCTAAGGCAGGAGGATTGATTGAGGTCAGGAGTTGGAGGCTACAGTGAGGTATGATTGCACCGCTGCACTCTAGCCTGGGAGACAGAGAGAGACCCTGACTCTAACAATAATTACATCAATAACATTTAAAAGTTAAAATTAAGATTCTTCAGCCTCTTTTGGGCTGGGCATGGTCGCTCATGCTTGTAATCCCAGCACTTTGGGAGGCTGCAGCAGGTGGATCACTTGAGGCCAGGAGTTTGAGACCAGCCTGGTCAACATTGTGAAAGCCCATCTCTACTAAAAATGCAAAAATTAGCCGGTGTGGTGATGCATGCCTGTAATCCCAGCTATTCGGGAGGCTGAGACAGGAGAATTGCTTGAACTTGGGAGGTAGAGGTTGCCGTGAGCTGAGAGCATGCCATTCTACTCCAGCCTGGGTGACAGAACTAGACTCCATCTCAAAAAAAAAAAAAAAAAAAAAAAAAAAAGATTCTTCAGTCTCTTGATCTTCCTGTGCCGGCTTTATGGTGCCCAGAGCTGCTCATGTTCAGATTTGCCATGGGTGGTGCTCCCCTACATCTGAAGATGCAAAGTTCTCTCTCCTTCCTTGTCACCTAATCTTGCTGGCCTTCTCAGGCTCACCTGCAGGAGACCCCACTCAAAAGTAGAGTCTGGCCGGGTGCAGTGGCTCACGCCTGTAATCGCAGCACTTTGGGAGGCTGAGATAGGTGGATCACCTGAGGTCAGGAGTTCAAGAACAGCCTGGCCAACATGGCGAAACCCCATCTCTACTAAAAAATACAAAAATTAGCCAGGCGTGGTGGTGGGCTCCTGTAATCCCATCTACTCGGGAGGCCAAGGCAGGAGAATAGCTTGAACCTGGGGGTTGGAGGATACAGTGAGTCAAGATCATGCCACTGGGTGAAAGAGCGAAACTCCATCTCAAAAAAAAAAAAAAAAAGAAAAGTGGGGCCTTCTTCAGAAGATATGTTTGCATGATTTCCATGAGGAAGGCATGTGCCCTGTCCCTTTCTTCCTAATGCTCACTGAGTCTTTTTTTTTTTTAACAGACTTTACTTTTTTAGGCCAGTTTTTGATTCATAGCAACACCGAGCAGAAGGTACAGAGAGTTCTCATATGTTCCCTGCCCATGCTAATAGCCTCTCCCTTTAGCATCTTCCACCAAAGTGGTACATTTGTTACAATTAGGGAACCTATACTGACACATCATTTTCACCCTAAGTCCACAGTTTGCATTAGGGTGTGTCTTGGTGTTGTGCATGTCATGGGTTTGGATAGATGTGTCAGAACATGCATCCACTGTTCCAGCTCTCTCAGAGGAGTTTCCCTGCCCGAAAAATCCTCCGTGCTCTGCCTCTTCATGCATCCCTCCCTTCATGCATCCGTCCCAGGGACAAAAGGTTGTCCCTGGCAACCTTTTGTTTCCAGACCCTGGCAACAGATCCTTTTACTGTCTCCGTAGCGTGGCCTTTTCTGAATGTGATATAGTTGGAATCATACAGTATACAGGCTTTTCATATTTTTTTCCTTGAGACAGAGTCTGGCTCTGTCACCCAGGCTGGAGAGTAGTGGTGCCATCATAGCTCACTGCAGCCCTAACGTCCTAGGCTCAATTGATCCTCCTGCCTCAGCCTTCTGAGTAGCTGGGACTATGGGTATGCGTCACCACGCCCAGCCAAGTGTCCTGGATTTCTTTTTTTTTTTTTTTGAGACGAAGCCTTGCTCTTGTCCTGTAGGCTGTAGTGCAATGGCGCGATCTCGGCTCACTGCAACCTCCACCTCCTGGGTTCAAGCAATTCTCCTGCCTCAGCCTCCCAAGCAGTGGGATTACAGGCGCCCACTACCACGCCCAACTAATTTTTGTATTTTTAGTAGAGACGGGGTTTCACCATGTTAGCCAGGATGGTCTTGATCTCCTGACCTCCTGATCTGCCCGTCTCGGCCTCCCAAAGCGCTGGGATCACAGGTCTGAGAAAAAAAAAAAGTTTCTTAGAGATGATGTCTTGCCATATTGCCCAGGCTGGTCTTGAACTGGGCTCAATCGATCCTCCCACCGTAGCCTCCCAAAGTGCTGGGATTACAGGTGTGAACCACCAAGCCCAGCTAGAGCACTCATCTAGGAGTCTAGTTTTCTGACTCCTTTGGAGCCACATGGATTTTTTCTATGAGAAATAATCATTGGTGATTTTTTTTTTTTTTGAGATAGTCTCACTCTGTTGCCCAGGCTGGGGATTAGTGGCATGATCTTGGCTCACTGCAACTTCCACCTTCTGCGTTCAAACAATCCTCCTGCCTCAGCCTCCCAAGTAGCTAGGACTACAGGTGTGCACCACCACACCTGGCAATTTTTTTTTTTTTTTTTGAGACAGAGTCTCGCTCTGTTGCCAGAATGGAGTGCAATGGTGTGATCTTGGCTCACTGCAACCTCTGCCTCCTGGGTTCAAGCAATTCTCCTGCCTCAGCCTCCCGAGTAGCTGGGACTACAGGTGTGCACCACCACACACAGCTAATTTTTGCATTTTTAGTAGAGACAGGATTTCACTGTGTTGGCCAGGATGGTCTTTATTGGCACCCAGGATACAGGTGCCTGTAATCCCAGCTACTCAGGAGGCTGAATCACCTGAACCCGGGAGGTGGAGGTTGCAGTGAGCCGAGATCGTGCCACTGCACTCCCGTCTGGGTGACAGACCAAGACTCTGTCTCAAAAAACAAAAATATTATTTTTAATAATGATAATTATTGAAGGCCTTGGTCTTTCAAAGTGTTGGGATTACAGGCATGAGCCACTGTGGCTCACATTGATTTATAATTAGTTCTGTCTGTGTTTTTTTCTCAAACCATAATGAGGAAAATGTATTCCCAAAGATGCTCAGTGACACTGGGCTGAGCTGAATGCTAGGTCAGGAACCTAGGCTAATTTCCCAGCCGGCACTGTAGTTTTGAACAATTAACCCGGATATACCTGAAATATTGTTAGCTTTCCCGTGTGTCTCTTTGACCTCTCGTTACATCTCATTACAACAGGCTTCTTACCTTGCCCAGTTTAGCTTTGTGGTAATTTTGCTTGCCATTGTTTATGGCAACCAAATGGCTTGTTAAAATAACTCTCTGCCTAGGTAGAAGGATGGCTTGAGGCCAGCGGTTCCAGACCAGCCTGGGCAACATAGTGAGAGCCTATCTCTACCAATAATAATAATAATAATAATAATAATAATTAATAAAATAAAAATAAATTAGCTGAGCATGAGCCAGTCGTGGTGGCTCATGCCTGTAAACCCAGCACTTTGGGAAACCAAGGCGGGCAGATCACCTGAGGTTGGGAGTTCAAGACCAGCCTGACCAACATGGAGAAACACCATCTCTACTACACATACAAAATTAGCCAGACGTGGTGGCACATGCCTTTAATCCCAGCTACTCAGCAGGCTGAGGCAGGAGAAATGCTTGAACCCAGTAGGTGGAGGTTGTGATGAGCCAAGATCGCATCATTGCACTCCAGCCTGGGCAACAAGAGTGAAACTGTGTCCCCCCAAAAAAAAAAAAAAAAAAATTAGCCGAGCATGGTGACGCATATCTGTAGTCCCAGCTATTCAGAAGGCTGTGGCAGGAGAATGGCTTGAGCCAGGGAGGTTCAGGGTGCAGTGAGCTGTGATCATGCCACTGCACTCCAGACTGGGCAACATAGCAAGACCTCTCATCTTGAAATAAAATTTTTAAATGCCTCACTGCCACAATGGCATTTAGAGACAAAAAAATGAGTAACTAGGGAGGAGATGTGTGCATGTGTGTATGACTCTGGGTGTGTGTGTGTGTGTGTGTGTCTGTACATATACATGTACCTATATCTCTCTATATAATCACGTTACCTCAGCCCATCTGGTCTTTCCACATAGTTCAAATAAACAGGACTGACAAATTTCCACCAGTGAAAATCTCTACAAGCCTAGGAATAAATTCAGCTGATCTTCAAGCCTGTTTACACATTACCAGATTGATCCTGTGTTTTCTGGCAAATGTTCCATCGAAGACTCTACCCTTTAAAATGTTTAAATTATTTGCCTAAATACTGCATAAAGACATTTTCATTTTACTTTTTATCAAGAGGGTAGCTTGAAAAACAGCAATTCTGCAGCATGTGCACTGCAGTGCTGAAGGAGCGCATGCAATGTGCACTGAAAGGAAAAAATAGCTTCCAAAAAAAGGAAGTGAGCTTTTTAATGTCAACGATAAATGTGACAAAATATAATGCTGCAAAAATAAGGGAAACTAAAGGTTTGTGAATTTTTTTTTTTTTTTTTTGAGACAGGGTCTCACTCTGTTTTCCAGACTGGAGTGCAGTGGTGTGATCATACCACACTGCAGTCTCGAACTCCTGGGCTCAAGCATTCCTCCCACCTCAGCCTCCCAAGTAGCTGGGACCACAGGTGTGCACCACCATGCCTGGCTAGTTTTTTTCACTTTTTGTAGAGACAGGATTTTGCTATGTTGCCCAGGCTGGTCTTGAACTCCTGGGCTCAAAGGATGGACCTGCCTTGGCCTCCCAAATGCTGGGATTACAGGAGTTGGGCACTGCAACTGGCCTATTTTATTTGATTGATTTAAAAAATGCTAATCCCAGCACTTTGGGAGGCCAAGGTGGGTAGATCACCTGAGGTCAGGAGTTCGAGACCAGCCTGGCCAACATGGTGAAACCCTCTGTCCACTAAAAATACAACAATTAGCTGGGCATGGTGACGTGAACCTGTAATCCCAGCTACTCGGGAGGCTGAGGCAGAATTGCTTAAACCCGGGAGGCAGAGGTTGCAGTGAGCCAAGATCGTGCCACTGCACTCCAGCCTGGGCAACAAGAACAAAATTGAGGCAGGGCGCGGTGGCTCACGCCTGTAATCCCAGCACTTTGGGAGGCCGAGGCGGGCGGATCACGAGTTCAGGAGATCGAGACCATCCTGGCTAACACGGTGAAATCCCGTCGTCTATGCTAAAAAAAAAAAAAAAAAAAAAAATACAAAACATTAGCCAGGCGTGGTGATGGGCGCCTGTAGTCCCAGCTACTCGGGAGGCTGAGGTGGAAGAATGGTGTGAACCTGGTAGGTGGAGCTGGCAGTGAGCCACGATCGCGCCACTGCACTCTAGCCTGGGCGACAGAGGGAGACTCCATCTCAAAAAAAAAAAAAAAAAGCAAAACTGAGTCTGAAAAAAAATGCTCCTCAGCAGCATTTTAAATTCTGTTAAAAGCTACATAACATAAGATTTAGCACTGTAGGCCGGGCACGGTGGCTCACGCCTATAATCCCAGCACTTTGGGAGGCCAAGGCGGACAGATCACTTGAGGTCAGGAGTTCGAGACCAGACTAGCCAACATGGTGAAATCCCGTCTCTACTAAAAATACAAAAATTAGCCGGGCGTCGTGGCACCCGCCTGTAATCCCAGCTACTCGGGAGGCTGAGCCTGGGGAATCACTTGAACTCGGTAGGCGGAGGTTGCAGTGAGCCGAAGTCACGCCATTGCACTCCAGCTTGGCAACAAGAGCGAAACTCCATCTCAGATAAGAAGAAAAAAAGATTTAGTACTGCAACAATTTTTTTTTTTTTTTGAGACAGAGTCTTGCTCTGTCGCCCAGGCTGGAGTGCAGTGGCTCTATCTTGGCTCACTGCAAGCTCCGCCTCCTGAGTTCACGCCATTCTCCCGCCTCACCCTCCCGAGTAGCTGGGACTATGGGCGCCCACCACCACGCCCGGCTAATATTTTGTATGTTTAGTAGAGACGGGGTTTCGCCGCGTTAGCCAGGATGGTCTCGATCTCCTGACCTCATGATCCGCCCGCCTCGGCCTCCCAAAGTGCTGGGATTACAGGCTAACAGCGGCGTTAAATACATTCACTTTGTCTGCAACCATCGCTACCGTCCTTCGCCTCCCTTTGTCTTCATTTTCAGACTCATCAGTAGGGGGCGGACGGAGACAGAGCATCAGCCTCGACCCCCACGCCCTCTCTCCCGCGCATGCGCGTCTTACCTGCAAAAAAAAAAAAGGTGGCAAGGGCGTGTCCAGGGGCGGGGCTTGTGGGCCGCGCAGGCGCGTGGCTGGCTTTGTGACGTCAGGCTGCGCGGCCAGGCTGGGACAGGCGGCGGCTCGCGGAGGCGCTTCTCCGAGCGTGACGTGCGGTCTCCGCTCTGCTGCGGCCCGCCCGCCCGCCGGTCTAGCCGCCGCCTCCCTCGCTCCCTGAGCGCGCCAGGCTAGGGTCAGCGGCCGGGGCGACGCGGCGCGGAGAGGGCGGGCGGGCTGTGGGAGCGTCGGTCTCTATATGGCGGCGGCTCTGTCGGGCCTGGCTGTCCGGCTCTCGCGCTCGGCCGCCGCCCGCTCCTATGGGGTCTTCTGCAAGGGGCTGACTCGCACGCTGCTCATCTTCTTCGACCTGGCCTGGCGGCTGCGTATCAACTTCCCCTACCTCTACATCGTGGCTTCCATGATGCTCAACGTCCGCCTGCAGGTGGGTGAGCAGTGCCTGCCCGGTACCTGGCCCTCCCCGAGCGCCCGCCTCGCCCGCGGGATGCAGACGCCACGGCAGCTGCCACTGCCTAGAAGCTGAGTGTATGTCAAGCACCGTGCATTTTCCGTGCGACCCTACTTTGGGGAGACCCACTGAGGTGGTCCTTATCCCCGTTCTGCAAACGCGGCACTGGGGGTCAGGTTAAGGGACTTGCCTTGGGAAAGGTCCCGCGGCTCGGGAGGTGGGGTCCGAGATTGCATGGGCTGGAAAGGTGTTGAAGAGGACCTTTACTAAATGTTGGGTGAATTTTCTAGTTCCCAAACTTTGCAATCCTCCCCTCCTTTTTTTAATTGTAAAGACAGGGGTCTCGGCGGGGCGCGGTGGCTCACGCCTGTAATCCTAGCACTTCGGGAGGCTGAGGCGGGCGGATCACCTGAGTTCAGGAGTTCGAGACCAGCCTGACCAACATGGAGAAACCCTGTCTCTACTAAAAATACAAAATTAGCCGGGCGTGGTGGCGCATGCCTGTAATCCCAGCTACTCGGGATGCTGAAGCGGAAGAATCGCTGGAACCTGGGAGGCGGACGCCACGGTGAGCCGAGATCGCTCCATTGTGCCTGGGCAGCAAGAGGGAAACTCCGTCTCAAAAAAAAAAAAGAAAAGAAAAAAATAATAAAGGGATCTCGTTATGTTGCCCAGGCTGGTCTCGAACTCCTGGCCTCAAGAGATCCTCCCATCTTAGCCTCCCAGTGCTGGGATTATAGGCATGAGCCACCACATCTGGCCTGCAAAGACGTTTTATGTTATCCTTGAAGCTAAAAATGGATTGGAAGTTAACAGTGTTTTGATAAATGTACCTTATTTTGGCCAGAGATAGAACTGAGGTGTGAGGGTGAAGACAAGGGAAAATAAAGTGGAAGAGGTGGAAGTACAAAACGTTTCAGAGGCCTGGAACCATTCAGCTGATCTTAGAGTATGCTCACACCCCAGCACCCTGGAGACCGCCTATGCTATAAAAAATGGGCATTTCCTTTTTTTGTTGTTTGTTTTTTTTCCTGAGACAGACTCTTACTCTTGCCCAGGCTGGAGTGCGGTGGCGCCATCTCGGCTCACTGCAACCTCTGCCTCCCGAGTTCAAGCGATTCTCCTGACTCAGCCTTCTGAGTAGCTGGGACTACATACAGGGCCCGCCACCATGCTGGGCTGATTTTTGTATTTTTAAGTACAGTTGGGTTTTCACCATGTCGGCCAGGCTGGTCTCAAACTCCTGACCTCAAGTGATCTGCCCGCCTCGACCTCCCAAAGTGCTGGGATTACAGGCGTGAGCCACCGCGCTCAGCCAAGAGACTGATATTTCTACATCCCTTGAATTTCTGTTGCGTTTTTCTTTTTTTCTTTTCCTTTTTGGTAGAGACAGGGTCTCGCTATGTTGCCAAGGCTGGTCTCGAACTTCTGGCCTCAAGTGACCTCCTGCCTTGCCCTCCCAAAGCACTAGGATTACAGGCAGAACCCAGTGAGCCCGGCCTCAGATGACTTTTTCTAGTGGAAGGAAAGGTTGTCAACTCGAGAATTCTTCCTCAAGGAAAGGTGGCCTAAGTCCTGAGCCCCTCTTGCATTCTGTTTGCATACCTCTGTGATGAAGGAGGGACCCTCCTTTGGGGAGTTTACAGTTGGACGGTCCTTGGGTTGCTCCCTGGCGTGCAGAATGAACCAGTCTGAGCAGTAGAACCACCCAGTTGTGAGACACTGCAGGTGCCTTCCCTTTCTAACGTCGGTTTGGCCATATCAAAGTATGATTGTCCCAGTAGCGCGTCTTCAGGTGTCTGGTGCCTGACACAGGTGATGGTAGTTAACATGAAACCTAACGCTGGCTGTTGATCAAAATTGAGTTAAGGTGGCCGGGCGCAGTGGCTCACTCCTGTAAGTAATCCCAACGCTTTGGGAGGTCAAGGCGTGTGGGTCGCTTAAGCTCAGGAGTTTGAGACCACCCTGGGCTACACGGTGAAACCCTGTCTCTATTAAAATACAAAAAATTAGCTGGGTGTGGTAGCCGGGCAGTGGTGGCGTGCGCCTGTAGTTCCGGCTGCTTGGGGGGCTGAGGTGGGAGGATCGCTTGAGCCTGGGAGGCAGAGGTTGCAGTGAGCCGAGATTGTGCCACTGCACTCCAGCCTGGGCGACAGTGAGATTCTGTCTCAAATAAGTAAATACATGAGTTGAGATTAACTGGCCTCTTTATTTTGAGGTCCAAATTGAGGTACTTTCATGGGATCAAGGGCTTGTAGCATCCTGAAATTATACCTGACTAGAGGGGTCAAAACCTCCACCAGGTGGCTTGAATTGAGTGAAGGGTGCTCCTGTGTCAGGTCAGGGGACTGGTAAACCAGAAGGCCTGCGTCCTCCCCAGTTACCACCTTTGGAAATAGGGGCCCAGTGTTTGCCGGATCTAGTCAGCACCAAGAGAAATCAGAAGTCAAGATTTTTAGATTTCCAATCCAGATTTTTAAAAAAGAAACTTTGGCTGGGCATGGTGGCTCATGCCTGTAATCCCAGTATATTGGGAGGCTGAAGCAGGCGGATCACTTGAGGTCAGGAGTTCAAGACCAGCCTGGACAATATGGCAAAACCACATCTCTACTAAAAATACAAAAATTAGGCGGGCGTGATGGTGCACGCCTGTAATCCCAGCTACACGGGAGGCTAAGGCAGGAGAATCACTTGAACCCAGGAGATGGAGGTTGCAGTGAGCCAAGATCGTGCTACTGCACTCCAGCCTGGGAAACATAGCGAGACTCTGTCTCAAAAAAAAAAAAAAATAATCACCACTACCAAAAAAACAGATTTAAAAAAAAAAACTTTGAGGGCAAAACAAAAAGTGTCTGCGGGCTGTATTTGGCCCCTGTACTCCCCTTTTTGAAACCTATTGTCTAGAGTAACATAATTTGCAGTTATCTGTAAAAATCACAAGAACGACTGTAAGAGAAAACCTACTACATGATGCTGTTATGGTGAAAATTGTATGCTTTTTACCATTGAAAAAGTTAACCTATTTCATATATCCGCTTCTCTATTTATAACCACCTCTCTAGTCTACCCTACTGTATCCACTTGCCTGGACTATAGTATCTGCTATCTCCACCAAGCAATCAGAGGCAACTTCTAAAAAACAGAAATCAGATCGAGGGCTGGGTGTGGTGGCTCATGCCTATAATCCCAGCACTTTGGGAGACTGAGGTGGGAGGATCACTTGAGCCCAGGAGTTCCAAACCAGCCTGGGCAACACAGCAAGACCCCAGTCTGCACAAAAAATAAATTAGCCAAGTGTCGTGGTACGTGCCTGTAATCCCAGCTACTCGGGAGGCAGAGGTGGGAGGATCGCTTGAGCCAAGGAGGCCGAAGATGCAGTGAGCCGTGATCATGCCACTGCATACCAGCCTGGGCAACAGAGTGAGACTCTGTCTCTAAAATTAAACAATAACAAGAAAAACACATACCCTCCCATAAATCTGATCATGTCATTTCTAAAAGAAAGCTAAACTCTGGCCGGGCGCGGTGGGATTTACGCCTGTAAATCCCAGCACTTTGAGAGGCTGAGGCAGGCAGATCACCTGAGGTCAGGAGTTTGAGACCAGCGTGGCCAACATGGTGAAACCCCGTCTCTACTAAAATACAAAAATTAGCCGAGCATGGTGGTGTGCGCCAGTAATCCCAACTACTTGGGAGGCTGAGGCAGGAGAATTACTTGAACCCCGGGAGGTGGAGGTTACAGTGAGCCAAGTTCGTGCCACTGCACTCCAGCCTGGGCAACACAGTGAGACTCCGTCTCCAAAATAATAATAATAATAATAAAATTCAAAAAAAGAATTGTGTGGGCCAGGTGCAGTGACTCATCCCTGTAATCCTAGCACTTTGGGAGTCCAAGGTGGGAGGATCACTTGAACTGAGGAGTTTGAGACCAGCCTGGGCAACATGGCGACACTCCGTCTCTACAAAAAATACAAAAATTGGCTGGGCGTGGTGGTGTATGCCTATAGTCCCAGCTACTTGGGAGGCTGAGGTGGATCACTTGAGGCCAGAAGGCGGAGGAGGCAGTGAGCTATAATTGTGCCACTGTACTCCAGGCTGGGCAACAGAGCAAGACCCTGTCTCTAAAAAAAGAAACAAGTGTGAAGATTGTAGGCTTGGGCTTGACCAAGTGCAGCAAGCAGCCATGCCACATCCTGGGGGTGGGGAGTGGGGTGTCTGTCTTCTTGGCGGTGATATTTACCTCTGCTACTTTAAACTCCCCTGCAGGTTTTAGAGTTTTTGTTCATTTGTGAAAAACCACTAACTTACCTGATTTGAAGGTTTAATTTTTGTGTGTTTCTGGTAAAGGGAAGTGCAACAGGAAATAGAATCCGAAGGAATAAGGGGGACAGCCCCACGCCTTCTTTTTTTTTTTTTTTTTTTTTTTCTTCAGAACATGCTTTACCCTTGCTTGAGGCCAGGAGCTTGAGAAGCCTGGGCAACATAGTGAGATGCCATCACTACAAAAATTAGCTGGATGTAGTGGTGCATTCCTGTAGTCCCAGCTACTTAGGAGGCTGAGGTGAGAGGATCGCCTGTGCCTGGGAGTTCAAGGCTACAGTGAGCTACGATCCCACCACTGTTCTCCAGCATGGGTGACAGAGTGAGACCAAAAAGAAAAAGCCATACCCATCCTCTTCATTGCAGGAATGTTAGAATCTGTTTCACAAGTAATAAGGCATAAAGAACTCCATTTTCCAAATTTATTTAGGGAGCCCCTCCCCCCTAGATCTCTAGTTTGTAGGGCAGTGAGGCATTTTAAGGAGGTTAATACCTCTTTAGGATGAAAGATGATTAAATGAGAAAATGATGCAGACAATTGTATATTGAGAATGGTTATGATTTTAAAATACTATTTGCAAGCAATCCTTAATCTCCTGGAGTTGTTAGCATCCTTCTTATTTATACAGAATCTGAAATACAAGGCAGTTAAACAGAATCAATACCAAATACTAAATTTAGTAAAAGCAAGATTAAAAATGGTACTTTGAATCTGCTATAATTTAACAAGTCATGCCTACAACTTTTCAGTTATATGGCCTGTGGGAAGAATCAAGTGTTTCTTAGTCCTAGATCATATATATATATATATATATATATAAAATTATTATTATTTTTTGAGACGGAGTTTCGCTCTTGTTGCTCAGGCTGGAGTGCAGTGGCGTGATTTTGGATCACTGCAACCTCCGCTTCCCAGGTTCAAGCGATTCTCCTGTCTCCGCCTCCTGAGTAGCTGGGATTACAGGTGCCTGGTACCACGTCCAGCTAATTTTTGTATTTTTAGTAGAGACGGGGCTTCACCATGTTGGCCAGGCTGGTCTTGAACTCCTGACCTCAGGTAATCCACCTGCCTCGGCCTCCCAGAGTGCTGGGATTACATGTGTGAGCCACCGCACCTGGGCGATTTTTTTTTTTCTTTTCTGTTTCTCTCTCTCTCTCTTTTTTTTTTTTTTTTTTTTTTTTTTTTTTTTTTTTTATGAGAAAGCGTCTTCCTCTTGTCATCCAGGCTGGAGTGCAGTGGTGTGATCATAGCTCACTACAGCCTCCAACTCCTGGACTCAAGCAATCCTCCCACTTCAGCCTTCTGAGTAGCTGGGGCTACAGGCATGTGACACCATTCTTGGTTGATTTTTTTCATTTTTTGTCTAGACAGGGGTCTCACTATGTTGCCCAGGCTGGTCTCGAACTCCTAGCCTCAACTAATCCTCCTGCCTCAGCCTCCCAAAGTGCTGAGATTACAAGTGTGAGCCATCATACCCAGCCCTCCTTAGTCTTTTGTTTTTGTCTTTTATGTCTTTTTATGTTGGACTTTTGGGTTGCTTTCACTTTTTGGCTATTGTGAATAATGTTACTACGAACATTTGCACGTAAGCTTTGTGTGGACATCGGTTTTTATTTCTCTTGGATGTATACTTAGAGCAGAATTGCTGGATCATATGTAACTCCTCTTAAAAAAGATCACTCTTTTTTTTCTTTGAGACAGAGTCTCACTCTGTCACCCAGGCTGGAGTGCAGTGGCGCAATCTCGGCTCACTGCAACCTCTGACTCCCAGGTTCAAGCTATTCTCCTGCCTCAGCCTCCCCAGTAGCTGGGATTACAGGTGCCCACCACCATGCCCAGCTAATTTTTGTATTTTTAGTAGAGATGGGGTTTCGCCATGTTTTCTGGGCTGGTCTTGAGCTCCTGGGCTCAAGAGATCCATCTGCCTCGGCGTCCCAAAGTGCTGGGATTACAGGCGTGAGCCACCGCGCCCGGCCGAGATGGAGTCTTGTTCTTGTCGCCCAGGCAGGAGTGCAATGGTGTGATCTCGGCTCACTGCAGCCTCCACTTCCCGGGTTCAAGTGATTCTCCTGCCTCAGCCTCCTGAGCAGCTGGGATTACAGGTGCCCACCATCAAGCCTGGGTAATGTTTGTATTTTTAGTAGAGACAGGGTTTCACCATGTTGGCCAGGCTGGTCTTGAACGCCTGACCTCAGGTGATCTACCCACCTTGGCCTCCCAAAGTGCTGGGATTACAGGGGTGAGCCACTGCACCTGGCCAGCACTCTAATTTTTTTTTTTTTTTTTTTTTTTTTTGACAGTCTTGCTCTGTGGCCCAGGCTGGAGTGCAGTGGTGCAATCTCAGCTCACTGCAAGCTCCACCTCCGGGGTTCATGCCATTCCCCTGCCTCAGCCTCCTGAGTAGCTGAGACTACAGGCTCCTACCACCACACCTGGCTAATTTTTTGAATTTTTTTTTTCTTTTTAGTAGATATGGGATATCACCGTGTTAGCCAGGATGACAGCGCTCATAATTTTTTTTTTTGTTTTTTTTTTGAGACGGAGTCTTGCTCTGTCACCCAGGCTAGAGTACAGTGGCACAATCTCGGCTCACTGCAAGCTCCGCCTCCCAGTTCACGTGATTCTCCTGCCTCAGCCTCCCGAGTAGCTGGGACTATAGGCGCCCGCCACCACGCCTGGCTAATTTTTGCATTTTTAGTAGAGACGGGGTTTTACCATGTTGGCCAGGCTGGTCTCAAACTCCTGACCTCAGGTGATCCTCCCGTCTCAGCCTCCCAAAGTGCTGGGATTATAGGTGTGAGCCACCACGCCCTGCCAATAATTTTTTAAGTCATTGTCAACCTGCCATCCTTTGAGTCTGTTACCCTGAATTCCCTCCCTGGCAATGTTGGGGGAGCTGTGAGTGGTCTGTATTTGCCCTTCGGCCGACTCCAAGTGCAGCACGGCCTCTGCACTTCAGCTGACCCCAGGTGCGGCACGGCCTCTGCCCTTCCACTGAAGTGTACTTACCCATGTTGGGGCTGTGTCTGTACACACATGCAGTGGTCGCTTCTCCGTCCTCCACCGCACCGACCCTCTCAGCAGCGTTTTGTCCTTCCCTGAAACACTTTTGGTCATGATGATAGCAGCTGCTGTAGATTCTGATCAACAGCAGCTGGGATGCCCTTGGGATGCTAGTCAGAGAAGATTCTGGCTGCTTCTCATACATCGAATCTTCACAGAATCCTGGGAGGGGCTGGGCACGGTGGCTCATGCCTGTAATCCCAGCACTTTGGGAGGCTGAGGTGGGCGGATCACCTGAGGTCAGGAGTTTGAGACCAGCCTGGTCAACATGGAGAAACCCCATGTCTACTAAAAATGCAAAAATTAGCCGGGCGTGGTGGTGCATGCCTATAATCCCAGCTACTCAGGAGGCTGAGGCAGGAGAATTGCTTGAACCTAGGAGGCGGAGGTTGCAGTGAGCTGAGATCGTGCAACTGCACTCCAGCCTGGGCGACAGAGACTCATTCTCCCTGTGGAAAGTCAGTTGCCTGACCCCGAGCTGGCACCTGGCCTCTGCACACTCCTCTCCTTGTGATCGCACCTGTGAGCATCCAGGGGACTGGAAGGGGGAGACAGGGCAGTGGTTAAGAGAGGGGTATGGCTGGGCGCAGTGGCTCTCGCCTGTAATCCCAGCACTTTGGGAGGCCGAGGTGGGTGGATCACGAGGTCAGGAGATGGAGACCACGGTGAATCCCTGTCTCTACTAAAAATACAAAAATTAGCCAGGCGTGGTGGCGGGCACCTGTAGTCCCAGCTACTTGGGAGGCTGAGGCAGTGGAATGGTGTGAACCTGGGAGGTGGAGCTTGCAGTAAGCCGAGATCGCGCCACTGCACTCCAGCCTGGGTGACAGAGCAAGACTGTGTCTGAAAAAAAAAAAAAGGGGGTACACAGCTGGTTTTATAGGGGCAGGTGTGATTTATTTTTTGTGGAAATGGGGTCTTGCTATGTTGCCTAGACTGGTCTCAAACTCCTAGGCTCAAACGATCCTCCCACCTCAGCCTCCTGAGTAGCTGGGACCACAGGTGCGTGTACCACACCCAGCTAATTTTTTAATTTTTTTCGTAGAGATGGGGGTCTTGCTGTGTTGCCCAGGCTGGTCCCCAGCTCCTAGGCTCAAGTGATCTCCCCACCTCGGCCTCCCAAAGTACTGGGATTACAGGTGTGAGCCACCGCACCTGGCCGTCAGGTGTGATTTAGACGTGCCAAGTGGTGAGTCGCAGGAACTCAGTGATGTTAGTGTGTTCCTTGTGATCATGATTCAGCTTAATTTAGAAGCGATGTGGTCATTCCTGTTTCTCCTCTAGGCTGTGTGGAAATCCGGGGGTCTGTTTCCGCTACCTCCAGTCTGAGCATTTGGGCCATGAGCATAGTGAGTTAAGGTGTGCCAGCATTCACACCTGAGGGGTGTGGAGCCAGCCCATCTGGGAGCGTGTGTGAGCTCTCCTTGCGTGCAGGAGTCCCTCAAGGCCCACCGTGGCCCTGCTGGTTTTAGCTGTGTCTTCTCCCCTTTGGGACTAGCCTTGCCAGCCCTCTTTCAGAAACATTGGGGCCAAGATATTTTTAGTTTACAAAGCAACAGCACCGTCATGCCCTGGAGGCCAGGAATAGCTCGGGTTGGGGAAGGCGAGGGTACAGGCACCTATGAGGGCAACAGCTAAATGGGTCAGGCCATTGTTGTCCGGCAGGTCAGCTGGGCAGGGATCTGCGAGGAGGGTGACCGCTCCTGTTGTGGTGAGGATCGGGTATACCTGGACAGCCTCGTTTCCCCGGCACCGTGCCCCTGTGACCTCCCTGGCTTTCTGTTCAGCCTTTGTCATCTTTGGTGGGAGGCAGAGGGAGGTATAGGCTGCAGGATTTACCCTCTGGAACCCAGGGCTACACTTTATTTTTCCTGAACCATGCTTTCTTGAAGACTCCTTCCCCATTCTAGTGGTCTGAGCTTTGGTAGCTACCTTTGTAATACCAACATTTACACTGTTTTTTAAATTTTGTAGAATTGACATGGCATGAGGAGGCCAAAAAGAGCTGATTTTGTATACACTTAGGCATACTTTATCTGGTACAATATATCTCTAGCATACTGAGAATAAACTATGAAAAAACTCATAAATGACTTAAATATGCCTAGAAATTATTTAGAAGTTGTTTGTGGCCCTCAGAATACAGGTAATATGTGTAAGAGTCTAATATCAGAAGAGGTTAGTTGAGGGCTCTGAGTCAAAATGTTTTTGATAACCTATTGAAGTCTTTTTCTGGCTGGGCATGGTGGCTCACGCCTGTAATCGCAGCGCTTTGGGAGGCCAAGGTGGGTGGATCACCTGAGGTCAGGAGTTCGAGAGCAGCCTGGCCAACATGTTGAAACCGTGTCTCTACTAAAAATACAAAAATTAGCTGGGCGTGGTGGCGGGCGCCTGTAGTCCTAGCTACTTGGGAGGGTGAGGCAGGAGAATTGCTTGAACCTGGGAGGCGGAGGTTGCAGTGAGCCAAGATTGCACCATTGCACTCCAGCCTAGGTGACAGAGCAAGACTCTGTCTCAAAATAAATAAACCTATCGAAATCTTTTTGATGAGGGAATTAAATAGTTTATTACTGAATACTACAGTACTAGAACTTCAGGGAACAATTATATCATGATTGAATACATGATTACCTTATTAAATGAATTTTTTTATGTTTCTGAGTTATAAAATAAGTGATTATTAATGGTACCTTATACTGCATTAGTTTGCTAAGGAAAATGAAAAAAAAATAATGGTACCGTTTTTAAAGTACTTTAACACAATTCTAGAAATGTTTCACCTTTCTGAACAATGCTAAATCCTTGTACAAGGACTTACTAAAAATGGTTAGAAACTTAATTTTTCTGAGCGCTGTCCCATATTATATGACCTGTTTTTCTTGATAATTAAAATACTGGGGCCGGGCGCGGTGGCTCACGCTTGTAATCCCAGCACTTTGGGAGGCCGAGGCGGGCGGATCACAAGGTCCGGAGATCGAGACCACGGTGAAACCCCGTCTCTACTAAAAATACAAAAAAAAATTAGCCGGGCGTGGTGGCGGGCGCCTGTAGTCCCAGCTACTCGGAGAGGCTGAGGCAGGAGAATGGTGTGAACCCGGGAGGTGGAGCTTGCAGTGAGCCGAGATTGCGCCACTGCACTCCAGCCTGGGTGACAGAGCGAGACTCCGTCTCAAAAAAAATAAAATAAAATAAAATAAAATAAAATACTGGGCAGGCTCACGCCTGTAATCCCAGCACTTTGGGAGGCTGAGGCGGGTAGATCACCTGAGGTCAGGACTTAGAGACCAGCCTGGCCATCATAGTAAAACCCCATATCTACTCAAAATACAAAATTAATGGGCTGGCAAGGCTAGTCCCAAAGGGGAGAAGACACAGCTAAAACCAGCAGGGCCATGGTGGCATACACCTGTAGTCTCAGCTACTTGGGAGGCTGAAACAGGAGAGTTGCTTGAGTGCGGGAAGCAGAGGCTGCAGTGAGCCGAGATTGCACCACTGCACTCCAGCCTGGGTGGGACAGAGAGAGACTCTTGTCTCAAAAAAAAAAAAAAAAAAGGAATTAAAATACCTATTTCAATCTGTATTGAAATATATTTAGGAATGCTTCCATTAAAAAAAAAGAAAAAGAAAAAGGAATGCTTCCATTTAAGGATAATGTTCATTCTTAGCACATTTTCATCAGCAAAATAAATGTAAGGTTTGAAAGAATATGGCCAGGCATGGTGGCTCATGCCTGTAATTCCAGCACTTTAGGAAGCTGAGGTGGGTGGATCACTTGAGCCCAGGAGTTCAAGACCAGCCTGGGACATGGCAAAACATTGTCTCTACAAAAAATATAAAAAATTAGCTGGGCGTGGTGGCACACACCTGTGGTTCCAGCTACTTGGGAGGCTAAGGTGAGGTGATGACCCAAGCTTGGGGAAGTCGAGGCTGCAGTGAGCCGTGACTGTGCCATTGCACGCCAGCTTTTTTTTTTTTTTTTTTGAGACAAAGTCTTGCTCTGTCTCTCAGGCTGGAGTACAGTGGTGCCATCTTGGCTCATGGCAGCCTCTGCCTCCTGGGCTCAGGTGATTCTCGTGTCTCAGCCTCCTGACTAATAGCTGGGATTATAGGCACATGCAACCATACCCAGCTAATTTTTGTATTTTTAGTAGAGATGGGGGTTTCCCTGTGTTGGTCAGGCTGGTCTCGAACTCCTGACCTCGAGATCTGCCCACCGTGGCCTCCCAAAGTGTTGAGATTACAGGCGTGAGCCACCGTGCCTGGCCTGTATTCTTTTATGTGATTCATATAGATACAGTTTTTTCTTTTCTTTTTCGAGTCACAGTCTTGCTCTAATTGTGCAGGCTGGAGTATAGTGGTGTGATCACAGCTTACTGCAGCCTTGAGCTTCCAGGCTCAAGCAGTCCTCTCCCACCTCAGTCTCTGAAGTGACTGGGACTACAGATGTGCACCACCACCCCCAGCTAATCTTTTAATTTTTTTTTTTTTTTGAGACAGAATCTCACTCTGTTGCCCAGGCTGGAGTGCAGTGGTGCTATCTTGGCTCACTGTAACCTCTGCCTCCCAGGTTCAAACGATTTTCCTGCCTCAGCCTCCCGAGTAGCTGGGACCACAGGCGCACACCACCATGCCCCGTTAATTTTTGTATTTTTAGTAGAGACGGGGTTTCACAGTGTTGGCCAGGCTGATCTCGAACTCCTGTCCTCAAGTGATCCACCCGTCTTGGCCTCCCAAAGTGCTGGGATTACAGGTGTGAGCCACTGCTCCCGGCCACTCTTTAACATTTTTTTGTAGAGACAGGGTCTTTCTGTCTTGCCCAGGCTGGTCTCACACCCCTGGGCTCAAGCCATCCGTCTGTCCGTGCCTCCCAAAGTGTTGGGATGACAGGGCTGAGCCACTGCACCTGGCCTGGTTCAAATATATTTTAGTGAAGTATATAGAATAATGGTCACAATTCTATCAGTAAAAACTTTTGAACATGTCCTACAAGATATATATAAGTATTCATAAAGTATATATTTTGCTCACTCAGAATATGATACATATTATAAAATATAGAAAATGTTAAAAGGGAGAAGAAAGAAGAATGAAATAGACCAAGACGTTCTAATATTTTCTCCCATATTAACAATGGCTAGGCTGGGCGTGGAGGCTCATGCCTGTAGTCCCAACACTTTGGGAGGCTGAGGCGGCCAGATCACCTGAGGTCAGGATGTCAAGACCAGCCTGGCCAACATGGCGAAACCCATCTCTACTAAAAATACAAAAACTAAAATTAGCCCGGCGTGGTGGCAGGCACTTAGAATCCCAGCTACTCAGGAGGTTGAGGCAGGAGAATCGCTTGAACCCAGGAGGCGGAGGTTGCAGTGAGCCGAGATTGTGCCATTGCACTCCAGCCTGGGCAACGAGCAAGACTCCATTTCAAAAAAAAAAAAAAAAAATTAGCTGGGCATGGTGGTGGGTTCCTGTAATCCCAGCAACTTGGGAGGCTGATGCAGGAGAATCGCTTGAACCCAGGAGGTGGAGGTTGTAGTGAGCTGAGATTGCACCACCACGGTCCAGCCTGGGTGACAGAGTGAGACTGTCTCAAAAAAAACCACTGGCCGGGCGTGGTGGCTCATGCCTATAATCCCACCACTTTGGGAGGCCAAGGTGGGCGGATCACCTGAGGTCGGGAGTTTGAGACCAGCCTGACAAACATGAAGAAACTTGTCTCTACTAAAAATACAAAATTAGCCAGGCGTGGTGGCACATGCCTGTAATCCCAGCTACTTGGGAGGCTGAGGCAGGAGAATCACTTGAACCCAGGAGGTGGAGGTTGCAGTGAGTCGAGATTGTGCCATTGTACTCCACCCTGGGCAACAAGAGTGAAACTCCGTTTCAAAATAACTAACTAAGTAACTGTCCAGGCCGGAGTGGTGTGGTGGCTCATGCCTGTAATCCTAGCACTTTGGGAGGCCAAGGCAGGTGGATTGCCTGAGCTCAGGAGTTTGAGACCAGCCTGGGCAACTCGTGGAACCCCGTCTCTACCAAAATACAAAAAATTAGCCAGGTGTGGCAGTGTGCACATGTAGTCCCAGCTACGTGGGAGGCTGAGGCAGGAGAATTGTTGAACCCGGGAGGCGGAGTTTGCAGTAAGCTGTGATCCTGCCACTGCACTCCAGTCTGGGTGACAGAGCGAGACTCCATCTCTTTTTTTTTTTTTTTTTTTTTTTTTTTGAGATAGAGCCTCTGGGGCTCAAGCTGTTCTCCTGCCTCACCCTCCTGAGTAGCAGGGACTACAGGCATGTGCCACCATGCCCAGCTAATTTTTGTATTTTTAGTAGAGATGGGGTTTTATCATGTTGTTCAGGCTGGTCTTGAACTCCTGACCTCAGGTGATCCACCCATCTAGGCCTCCCAAAGTGCTGGGATTACAGGCATGAGCCACTGCACCCAGCCAGTCAACAACTTAAAAAAAATACTTTAGCCGGGCATGGTGGTACACACCTGTAATCCCAGCTACTTGGGAGGCTGATGCAGGAGGATCACTTAAGAGGCCAGGAGTTCGGCCAGGCGCGGTGGCTCATGCTTATAATCGCAGCACTTTGGGAGGCCGAGGCGGGCAGATCATGAGGTCAGGAGATTGAGACCATCCTGGCTAACACGGTGAAACCCCGTCTCTACTAAAAATACAAAAAATTAGCCGGGCGTGGTGGTGGGCGCCTGTAGTCCCAGCTACTCGGGAGGCTGAGGCAGGAGAATGGCATGACCCCAGGAGGCGGAGCTTGCAGTGAGCTGAGATAGGGCCACTGCACTCCAGCCTGGGCAAAAAAAGAGCAAGACTCTGTCAAAAAAAAAAAAAAAAAAA
>NW_026652276.1:96963790-97006198 GCF_009828535.3 Hylobates moloch
AAAAAAAAAAAATTTGCCAGGTGTGGTGGTGCCTGCCTGTAGTCCCAGTGACACAGGAGGCTGAATTAGGAGGATTGCTTGAGCCCAGAAGTTCAAGGCTGCGGTGAGCTGTGATCACGCCATTGTCCTCCAGCCTGAGTGGCAGAGTGAGACCTCGTCTCAAAAACAACAACAACAACAATATGAAACTTTAGTCTGTCTCTCCTTATGATCACAGCCCTCTTTCTTTTTCCTGCTCTATGGAATAGCCTCCTAACTAGTGTGTCTATTCTGAACCATTTCCAGTCTGTCCATCACAGTGCAGCCAGAATAATTCATCTGAAATGCAAATCCAGCCAACCTGTCCTTGTTGAAACTTCTCGGCTGGCTCCCATCACTGGCTCCCTGTGACATGGCCCAGGGCCTCTTTCTCTAAACTCTCCCTGCTTTCTCCTTCAGCTTCCAATAATAATTGCATCCTTCATTTTCTTCCCAGTGTGTTTTTTTTTTTTTTTAATTTTTTATTTGAGATGGAGTCTTGCTCTGTCGCCAGGCTGGAGTGCAGTGATGGGATCTCGGCTCACTGCAACCTCCGCCTCCCGGGTTCACGCAATTATCTCGCTTCAGCCTCCTTAGTAGCTGGGATTACAGGCACCCGCCAGCACGCCTGGCTAAGTTTTCTATTTTTAGTAGAGACAGGGTTTCACCATGTTGACCATGCTCGTCTCGAACTCCTGACCTCATGATTCGTTCGCCTTGGCCTCCCAAAGTGCTGGGATTACAGGCATGAGCCACTGCACCTGGCCAAAATGTATAACAAATCTTAATGCGGTTATACATCCATTTAGCATCAAGAGTCTCCTAGTTCCATAAGATGAGAGAAACAGCAGTCTCCTACCTGCCATTTCTCCATCCCCGTCAGCCACTTTCAGCTGTAGCTGATCCTTTCAGTGTTGCTGCTTTTTAATTTTAATTTTTATTTTTTGAGACAGGGTCTGACTCCATTGCCCAGGTCGGAGGGCAGAGTGACTTGATCTCAGCTCACTGCGACCTCTGCCTCCCAGGCTCAAGCAATCCTCCTACATCAGCCTCCTGAGAATCTGGGACTATAGCTGCTGAGTTTACAAGCGTGAGCCACCACGCCTGGCTGAGGGTGGTGGTGTTTTTTAAGTGAACACATCATGTGTCAAAATTACATTTAACTTGTCAATTAATAAGAGAACTAATATGATGTTAAAACCAGTTTAAAGGAAAATTCAGACAACACTCGAAAGTGAATTTACAGATAGATGCAAAGCTGGTCAGTATCCATAGGGCAGTAATCAGTCCATTCCATGAGACTAATTTAATTAGTTTAATTAAACTAATTAGACTATTTTCTTTGGACAGGAACTTTTTTGCCTTACTCTTAAGGTTTTTGGCAAATGACAGAGTTGTAAAGCAGCTCAGAGACAATGAAGGTGCTGGTCCCTATAAAATTACATAATCTGAAGGATGCACTAGGTAGCATGCCCAGTCATCTTATTTTTTGTTCATTTCAAAGCCTTTTTGCAATTTTTTTTTTTTTTTTTTCCCTGAGATGGAGTCTAGCTCTGTCGCCCAGGCTGGAGTGCAGAGGCATGATCTCAGCTCACAGCTACTTCCACCTCTCGGGTTCAAGCGATTCTCCCACGGCCTCCCGAATAGCTGGGATTACAGACACCTGCCATCACACCTGGCTAATTTCACTTGGCCAACATGGTGAACCCTCATCTCTACTAAAAATACAAAAAACAAATTAGCTAGATGTGGTGGCAGGCACCTGTAATCCCAGCTACTCGAAAGGCTAAGGCAGGAGAATCGCTGGAACCTGAGAGGTGGTGGTTGCAGTGAGCCAAGATTGTGCCATTGCACTCCAGCCTAAGGCGACAAGAGCGAAACGCCATCTCAAAAAAAAAAAAAAAGCCTCTATTATTTGCTAATTTGAGGGTGGGGAACTAAGCCCACGAAATGTTCTCCACTAGGCCGGGCATGGTGGCTCACACCTGTAATCCCAGTACTTTGGGAGGCCAAGGCGAGTGGATCATGAGGTCAGGAGATGGAGACCATCCCAGCTAACTTGGTGAAACCTTGTCTCTACTAAAAATACAAAAAATTAGCGGGCTTGGTGGCACGCGCCTGTCGCCCAGCGTGGGCGACAGAGCAAGACTGTGTCTCAAAAAAACAAAAACCAGAAATATGGCTGGGCATGATGGCTCACACCTGTAATCCT
The DNA here is from genome assembly GCF_009828535.3 of Hylobates moloch. Taxonomy (NCBI): domain Eukaryota; kingdom Metazoa; phylum Chordata; class Mammalia; order Primates; family Hylobatidae; genus Hylobates; species Hylobates moloch. Next base: position 96,966,021 of record NW_026652276.1, read on the forward strand.
AGCACTTTGGGACGCTGTGGTGGGTGGATCACCTGAGGTCAGGAGTTCAAAACCAGCCTTACCAATATGATGAAACCCTGTACCGGAGACTGTCAGAAAGATCTTAGTGTTTGTTAGGAAATATTTGGTGGGTGTAGATACTCTTAAGACCCATGTATCTTTATTTTAGAACTTTAATTTGATTCCCTTTCGTAGGTTCATATTGAGATCCATTGAAGGCCCTCCCAGACTGACGAAGGCGTGACGTCAGGCCCACTGCATCCAAGAAGACGAAGCATGAGGGACAGAAGAGGGCCTCTCGGCACCTGCCTGGCACAAGTGCAGCAGGCCGGAGGAGGTGACTCGGACAAACTATCATACAGCCTTAAGAAAAGAATGCCAGAGGGCCCTTCGCCTGCAGATGCACCCTCCTGGATGAATAAGCCTGTGGTTGATGGAAATTCACAAAGTGAGGCATTATCACTGGAAATGAGAAAGGATCCGAGCGGGGCTGGCCTCTGGCTTCACAGTGGTGGCCCAGTGCTTCCATATGTGAGAGAATCACTAAGAAGAAATCCAGCCTCAGCAGCCACTCCGAGCACAGCTGTGGGTTTGTTCCCTGCTCCAACAGAGTGTTTTGCTCGAGTGTCCTGCAGTGGTGTTGAAGCTCTGGGGCGGCGGGACTGGCTGAGAGGAAGGCCCAGGGCCACTGACGGCCACAGAGGACAGTGCCCCAAAGGAGAGCCTCGGGTGTCACGACTGCCACGCCATCGAAAACTGCTGGAAATGGGAAGTTTTCAGGATGACCCACCAAGTGCTTTTCCCAAGGGTCTGGGCTCTGAGTTGGAACCCTCTTGCCTGCACTCCATCCTGTCTGCAACACTGCACGCGTATCCCAAAGTGCTCCTGAGTGATGAGACAAAATGCATTTTCCTTGACCGTTTAAAGCCCATGTTTTCACAGCAAACAATAGAATTCAAGAAAATGCTTAAAAGCACCTCAGATGGTCTGCAGATAACACTGGGGTTACTGGCTCTGCAGCCTTTTGAATTAGCAAATACATTATGCCATAGTTAAGGTACAAGCAGAACAATACCAATAGATTAATTTTAAGAGTTGTCTTAGAATGATTTCTTTCGCATTAAGTCTGGATGCAAGCTGTGCAGCCCTTAGGTTCCTGCTGTAGTTTTGTACGACCCGGCAGACTTAAATTGAGTTTAAATTCAAAGCCGGTTGATGCGGAAGGAACTTTTTTAGCATATGTTAAATTGTGCTTTAAAAGACATATAAAGAATTGGGAAACATTTCAGGAGACGACCATAGCCTGTATAAATACCAGATTAGAACATACGGATTTACCATGAAGTTCTGTCTTCAACACCCATTCTAAAGGGCTACTGTCCCAAATCCTGTGTGTCCTTTCGGCTTGTCTGATCACCCAATGGAAATGGATACTTGTAAATTCTACACCGCTGTACTTGGCGTTAAATCTTGCTGAATTCATGGTAAGCTGTTATCATTTCTACATTTTGTAGAATGATTTTGGTCTGCAGCAAAATTCGATTTCACTTCTCACACCCCTTTCCTTCCATTTGAAATGCAATTTAGACAGAGGCCGTGTGGTGAAAGTTGCAATATTAAGTTTATCTTTAGAAGATCCCTTCTCAAACTTGGAACCCTAGCAGTGTTACCTTAAACAAAAATGAGTTTGAGAAAAAAGTAGCTCAGTTACAGAGAAGCAAATCGAATTATTTCCCACATAAAAAGTTTCTCAGATTCTAGGAATTGCAGTATCCTGTACCCTAAAATTTTTCCAGGTGACTCCTTTTGTTGTCTGTTGATAACTTTGATAAAGGTCATTTAAGGACATAAGGTTTTAAAGACTCCCAAAGTGAGACTTAACCATTTTCGGGATTATTGATTGCATATATCAGTTTATGTTGTGTGCTGAATTACTATGCCATGTGCTATTTTAGTGTTTGGGGAAGATGAAAAATAAAATTTGTTCTTTAGCTTAATAAATAAGTCTTATTTTATATGTGTGGTCTTGGTTCTTCTTGTGCTTTTATTAATGCCATCGTCGTCCTGATGGTTTTTATTATTTGAGACAGGGTCTTGCTCTGTCACTCAGGCTGGAGTGCAGTGGTGTGATCACAGCTTACTATAAACTTGAACTCCTGGGCTCTAGCAATCCTCCCACCTCAGCCCCCTAAGTTGCTAGGACTATGGTTGCATGCCACTGTGAACAGCTATTTTTTTTTTTTTTTTTTTTTTTTTTTGGTGAGACGGAGTATCACTCTTGTTGCCCAGGCTGGAGTGGAATGGTGTGATCTCAGCTCACTGCAAACTCCACCTCCCGGGTTCAAGTGATTCTCCTGCCTCAGCCTCCCACGTAGCTGGGATTACAGGCACCCACCACCACTCCCCGGCTAATTTTTGTATTTTTATTAGAGACAGGGTTCTGCCATGCTTGTCAGGCTGGTCTCGAACTCCTGACCTCAGGTGATCCACTTGCCTAGGCCTCCCAAAGTGCTAGGATTACAGGCATGAGCCACTGCATCCGACCCCCTAATACCTTTTTGAGACGGAGTTTTCACTTTTTGTCGCCCAGGCTGGAGTGCAATGGTGCGATCTTGGCTCACCACAACCTCCGCCTCCTGGGTTCAAGCGATTCTCCTGCCTCACCCTCCTGAGTAACTGGGATTACAGGCATGCACCTCCATGCCCAGCTAATTTTGTATTTTTAGTAGAGACGGAGTTTCTCCATTTTGGTCAGGCTGGTCTCGAACTCCTGACCTCAGGTGATCCGCCCGCCTTGGCTTCCCAAAGTGCTAGGATTACAGGCGTGAGCCACTGCGCCCGGCCCTTTTTTTTTTTTTTTTTAACTTGGAGGTAGGTTGCTGATGCACAAGATTAGAAGCAGAGCTTGAAAAACTATAAGGCTAGACGAGAACTCAACTCTCACTCTGCTTACAGGAAACTGCAGTCCTGCCTTGTGATCCTTTGGGTTGGTGCTCAGAGTCCCAAAGAAAAAGTCCTTACGAGACAAACCATCTCGGCCGGGCGCGGTGGCTCACGCCTATAATCCCAGCACTTTGAGAGGCCGAGGCGGGCGGATCACGAGGTCAGGAGATCGAGACCATCCTTGCTAACAGTGAAACCCTGCCTCTACTAAAAATACAAAAAAATTAGCCGGGCGTGGTGGGTGGCGGGCGCCTGTAGTCCCAGCTCCTCGGGAGGCTGAGGCAGGAGAATGGCGTGAACCCGGGAGGCGGAGCTTGCAGTGAGCCAAGATCGTGCCACTGCACTCCAGCCTGGGCGACAGAGCGAGACTCCATCTCAAAAAAAAAAGACAAGCCAGGCGCGGTGGCTCAAGCCTGTAATCCCAGCACTTTGGGAGGCCGAGGCGGGCGGATCACGAGGTCAGGAGATCGAGACCATCCTGGCTAACATGGTGAAACCCCGTCTGTACTAAAAACACAAAAAAATTAGCCGGGCGTGGTGGCGGGCGCCTGTATTCCCAGCTATTCGGGAGGCTGAGGCAGGAGAATGGCGTGAACCCAGGAGGTGGAGGTTGCGGTGAGCCGAGATCGCGCCACTGCACTCCAGCCTGGGGGACAGAGAAAGACTCCGTCTCAAAAAAAAAAAAAAAAAAAAAGACAAACCATCTCCATCTAATCTGAGTGACGCTGCCTTGGTGGAGCAGTTAAAACCCTGTTGAACAGCCATTCCCTTTTGGTGTCACTGATTGACTGCAAAATGAGATGAAGACAGTTTTAAGTGTTTTAAAATAGAGACTGTTTTCTTGCCAAGCCCTCCTTTTACTTCCCTTTTTTTTTTTTCTTTTTTGAGACAGAGTCTTGCTCTGTTGCCCAGGCTGGAGTGCAGTGGTGCAGTCTCCGCTCACTGCAAGCTCTGCCTCCTGGGTTCACGCCGTTCTCCTGCCTCAGCCTCCCGAGTAGCTGGGACTACAGGCACCCGCCACCATGCCCGGCTATTTTTTTTTTTTTAAAATGGGTTTCACTGTTACAGGATGGTCTCAATCTGACTGATCCCCCCAATCACCTCCAAATTTGGATTACAGGATGAAGATAGAGTTTTGCTCTTGTTACCCAGGCTGGAGTGCAATGATGCTATCTCGGCTCACTGCAACCTCTGCCTCCCGGGTTCAAGTGATTCTCTTGCCTCAGCCTCCCGAATAGCTGGAATTACAGGCATACAACACCATGCCCGGCTAATTTTGTATTTTTAGTAGAGACGGGGTTTCTCAATGTTGACCAGGCTGGTCTCGAACTCTCTACCTCAGGTGATCTGCCCACCTTGGCATCCCAAAGTGCTAGGATTACAGGCATGAGCCACCGCGCCCGGCCTTCCTTTTTTAAAAAAACAAAGTTTACTCCTTTGGGATTGAACTTTCCATGCCCCACCAACAGTTTTATTTCCTTTGTTTTGTAGGTTGCAAGTATACAAATGTTCAACCAATTGCAAAAAGTACAGAATTCCCTATTAAGCATCCAGTGATATAGTAATAAATTTTTTTTTTTTTTTTTTTTGAGAAGGAGTCTCACTCTTTCACCCAGGCTGGAGTGCAGTGGCGCGATCTCGGCTCACTGCAGGCTCCGCCCCCCGGGGTTCACGCCATTCTCCTGCCTCAGCCTCCTGCGTAGCTGGGACTACAGGCGCCCACCACCTCGCCCGGCTAATTTTTTGTATTTTTAGTAGAGACGGGGTTTCACCATGTTAGCCAGGATGGTCTCGATCTCCTGACCTCGTGATCCGCCCGCCTCGGCCTCCCAAAGTGCTGGGATTACAGGCATGAGCCACCGCGCCCGGCCATTAATAAATTTTTTACAGTTTTTTTTTTTTGGTAGAGACAAGGTCTCACTATGTTGCTTAGGCTGGTCTTGACTCCTGGCCTCAAGCAATCCTCCTGCCTCAGCCCCCAAAGTGCTAAGATTACAGGCACGAGCCACCACACCCAGGCTGACATGCTTTCATATTGTGACGTTAAAATATGGTGTGCATGCCGGGGGTTGTGGCTCACGCCTGTAGTCCCAGCACTTTGGGAGGCTGAGGTGGGTGGATCATCTGAGGTCAGGAGTTTGAGACAAGCCTGACCAACATGGTGAAACCCTGTCTCTAATAAAAATACAAAAATTAGCCGGGGCGTGGTGGTGCGTGCCTGTAATCTCAGCTACTTGGGAGGCTGAGGCAAGAGAATCACTCGAACCCGGGAGGCAAAGGTTGCAGTGAGCCGAGATCGTGCCATTGCTCTCCAGCCTGGGCAACAAGAGCAGAACTCTGTCTCAAAAACAAAACAAAACAAAACAAATCCTGCACTTTACATGCATTTTTCCCTTTCTTCCTTTCCTCCTTTCTCTCTCTCTCTCTTTCTCTCTCTCTTTTTTTTTTTTTTCTTTCTTCCTTTTTTTCTTTTTCTTTTTTTTTTTTTTTTCGCTCTGTCGCCCAGGCTGGAGTGCAGTGGCGCAATCTCGGCTCACTGCAAGCTCCGCCTCCCGGGTTCACGCCATTCTCCTGCCTCAGCCTCTCCGAGTAGCTGGGACTACAGGCGCCCGCCACCACGCCCGGCTAATTTTTTTTGTATTTTTAGTAGAGACGGGGTTTCACCGTGGTCTCGATCTCCTGACCTCATGATCCGCCCGCCTCGGCCTCCCAAAGTGCTGGGATTACAAGCGTGAACCACCGCGCCCGGCCCTCTCTTTTTCTTTCTTCCTCTCTTTCTCTCTCTCTTTCTCTCTTTCTTTCAGACGTAATCTTCTTGCTCTGTTGCCCAGGCTTGAGTGCACACGTGCTGTGATCTAGGCTCACTGCAGCCTCCGCCTTTCGGGTTCAAGCAATTATCTTGCCTCAGCCTCCCGAGTAGCTGGGATTACAGGCATTTGCCACCACTCCCAGCTAATTTTTGTATTTTTAGTAGGGACGGTGTTTCACCATGTTGGCCAGGATGGTCTCGATCTCCTGACCTCATGATCCGCCCGCCTCGGGCTCCCAAAATGCTGGGATTACAGGCTTGAGCCACCGTGCCTGGCTGAAAAAAAATTTAATACATTTACCTGAACAGTATGTATAAACTCAGAGATGGAAACTGCCAGTGAGTGGTAGAAGTTTTGAAACACACCCTGTTCAATGGATAATATATTCAGCATAAAAACTCAACATGAGAAGCCTAAGTAAGATTTGATTCTTATTAAATGAGTTTAATGGCTGCTCCTACTTGGCTCTCCTTTGTTTCCAGAATGTTCTCTCTCTTTTCTCCAACCATTTTATGTTTTTTTTTTTTTTTTTTTTTGAGATGGGGTCTCGCTCTTTCGCCCAGCCTGGAGTGCAGTGGCGCAATCTCGGCTCACTGCAAGCTCCGCCTCCCGGGTTCACGCCATTCTCCTGCCTCAGCCTCCCGAGTAGCTGGGACTACAGGCGCCCGCCACTGCACCCGGCTAATTTTTTGTATTTTTAGTAGAGACGGGGTTTCACCGTGTTAACCAGGATGGTCTCGATCTCCTGACCTCGTGATCTGCCCGCCTCGGCCTCCCAAAGTGCTGGGATTACAGGCGTGAGCCACCGCGCCCGACCATTTTATGTTTATTAAAACTTGATGGCTGGGCTTGGTGGCTCATGCCTGTAATCCCAGGACTTTGGGGGAGGCCTAGGCAGGAGGATTGCTTGAGTCCAGGAGTTGGAGACCAGCCTGGACAATATAGCAAGAACCCCATTTCTACAAAAAATTAAAAAATTAGCTGGGCATGGTGGTGCATACCAATCATCCCAGCTACACAGACGGCTGAGGCAGGAGGATCGCTTGAGCCCAGGAGCTTGAGGCTGCAGTGAACTATGATCACACCACTGCACTCCAGCCTGAGTGACAGAGACTCAGTCTCAGGAAAATAAAAAATAATAAAAAATTAAAAAGCTTCATTAATCAGATAAATTTTTTTTAAAAATCTGATGGCTGGGCGCAGTGGTGCGTGCCTGTAATCCCAGCACTTTGGGAGGCTGAGGTGGGTGGATCACCTGAAGTCAGGAGTTCGAGACCAGTGAAACCCCGTCTCTGCTAAAAATGCAAAATTGGCCAGGTGTGGTGGTGCACGCCTGTAATCCCAGCCACTTGGGAGGCTGAGGAAGGAGAATCGCTTGAACTCAGGAGGTGGAGGTTGCAGTGAGCCGAGATCACGCCATTGTACTCTAGCCTGGGCAACAGAGCAAGACTGTCTCAAAAAAAAAAAAAAAAATCTGACTACTTTCATTTGCCCTTTAAGCCCTACAAACCATTCATTGAGAGCTATAGTCTGTATGAGAAACATTTGGAAAAGATTTTCAAAGGTGCTTGCTTAGGAATGGTAAACTTCGTAGGATAATTTTTTTTTTTTCTGCAATCAGTGGTCTTGTTTTATCGAGGTGTATCAAGACTTTTAACAAAGTGTTTTGGTTGAGTTGGGAGGGCATGTTCCATGTGGCCTGGTGTGTCTGAGAAGTCCTTGAGTGTGATGCTTTCTTATTTTTATTGCATTTTGTTTTGTTTCATTTTATTTTAGACAGAGTCTCACTCTCTCACCCAGGCTGGAGTGCAGTGGCACTAACTCGGCTCCCACAACCTCCGCCTCTTGGGTTCAAGCAATTCTTGTGCCTCAGCCTCCTGAGTAGCTGGGATTATAGGCGCCCCACCATACCCAGTTAATTTTTGTATTTTTAGTAGAGACAGGGTTTCGCCATGTTAACCAGGCTGGTCTTGAATTCCTGACCTCAAGTGATCCACCTGCCATGGCCACCCAAAGTGCTGGGATTAGAGGTGTGAGCCACCTCACGCAGATGTATATATATACTATTTTTATATCAAGATGAGGGTCTCGATATGTTGCCCAGGATGCTGCTGCCTCAGCCTCCTAAAGTGCTGAGATTACAGGCATGAGTGCCACTGCGCCTGGCTTGCTTTTAGTTTTTTTTTAAGGCAGTGGACTTAACCTGTTTTCTTTTTCCTTGTTTGCCTCCTAAGAGTTCTGATCCTGGGTGGTGCATAACTGGCTCACACCTGGAATCCTAGCACTTTGGGAGGCAGAGGCAGGCGGATTGCTTGAGCTCAGGAGTTCTAGGCCAGCCTGGGCAACATAGCAAGACCATCTCTACAAAAATACAAAAAATTAGCTGGGTGTGGTGGCGTGCATCTGTAGTTCCAGCTACTCAGGAGATTGAGGAAGGATCACTTGGGCTTGGGAGATTGAGGTTGCGGTGAACTGTGCTTGCACCACTGCACTCCTGCCTGGGTGGCAGGGAGAGATTCTATCTCAAAAACACCCCCAAAAACCCCACAAAGAGTTCTGATTATGCTCTAAGATAAAAAAGATCAGTAATTTGAAGATTACTAAGTAGGCTCAGTTTTGTTTTTTTTTTTGAAACAGAGTCTCGCTCTTGTCGCCCAGGCTGGAGTGCAGTGGCGCGATCCCAGCAAACTGCACCCTCTGAATTCTGGGTTCAAGCGATTTTCCTGCCTCAGCCTCCTGAGTATCTGGGATTACAGGCGCCCGCCACCATGCCCGGCTAATTTTTGTGTTTTTAGTAGAGACAGGGTGTCACCATGTTGGCCAGGCTGGTCTTGAACTCCTGATCTCAGGTGATCCACCCACCTTGGCCTCCCAAAGTGCTGGGATTACAGGCACAAGTCACCGCACCTGGCCCCGTTTCTCTTTTTCAGAAGGGGTCTTGCTCCATTGCCCAGGTTGGAGTGCAGCGGTGCAATCATAGCTCACTGCAGACTCCACCTTCTGGGTTTGAGTGATCCTCCTACCTCAGCCTCCTGAGTAGCTGGGACTACAGATATACACCACCACACCTGGGCAATTTTTAAATTTTTTGTAGGAACGGGGTCTCACTGTGTTGCCCAGGCTAGTCTCCAACTCCTGGGCTCAAGCAATCTGCCTGCCTCAGCCTCCCAAAGTGCTGGGATTACAGGTGTCAGCCACCACACCCGGCCAGAAAGCACTATTTCTTTTCACACTCCCACATTCCAAGACTTATGACTCATACTTGTTCAGGAAAACCTATTATGTGAGGGTGAGCTGAGAAAAGAGGGGAGTTTGGTTGATTTTAAATGCAGGTGCTTTGTTCCATGTCTTAATTCATCTGGAAATTGAGAATGCGGCCGTAGAACAGCGCTTTTTAGCTTTGTGTTGTGATGCCTTTGGGAAAGTGGGAGGAGTAGGTTAAGTCGCAGGCAGGTTCATTGTTAAATAAATGTTCACGTTTCCTACTCCACGGTGTAAAAGCAAGGTTTGGCAAATACGTTAATTTAAAAATGTTGAAGCATTTGGAATTTCCATTAAAATCAGCTTCTCCTGGCTGGGGAGGGTGGCTCACGCCTGTAGTCCCAGCATTTTGGGAGGATCGCTTGAGGCCAGGAGTTCCAGACCAGCCAGAGCAACATAGGGAGACCCCCATCTCTTTTAATTATAATTAACTAACTTATTTATTTATTTATTTATTTATTTATTTATTTATTTATTTATTTATTTGACAGAGTTTCACTCTTGTTGCCCAGGCTGGAGTGCAGTGGCACAATCTCAGCTCACTGCAACCTCTGCCTCCTGGGTTCAAGCGATTCTCTTGCCTTAGCCTCCCGAGTAGCTGGGATGACAGGCATGCACCACCACACCTGGCTAATTTTTTTGTATTTTTAGTAGAGATGGGGTTGCACCATGTTGGCCAGGTTGGTCTTGAACTCCTGACGTCAAGTGATCCGCCCGCCTCGGCCTCCCAAAGTGCTGGGATTACGGGTGTGAGCCACCGCGCCCGGCCTAATAATGCTTATTTTTGAAGCAATACGGGCATATATATATGTATTGCATTTAAGTTGGCGGATGAGGTCATGTGTCATTGGAGGATGCCAAATAATCACTTAGTTTAAGTGACCTTTATTCTGGGCAAATTTTAAGCTAGAATGTGAAATTCTCACCTCCCTCTGAAGGTGAAAGGCTGAATCAAGCCTCACTGGATGGAACGCTGCTGCGGGACAGACTGTTTCGTGAATCTCATGGTAATTTATGTAGCTGCATAATAATTTGCGGGGAGTGGGTGAGGTTGGGAAGAAAGCCGCGGGGCTGTGCCCGTGAGGTTCGCGTTGACCACAAGAGGGAGCCATGTGTTCACCTAGGGAGTGTGCTGCTTTGGGATGTTTTTATGGTTATTTTGTTTATCCAAATTCTTAAGCAAAAATTAACACAAAAACGTCAGACTTAGTTCAGTATGGGTTGTTAACGCAAGTGTGTGTAATGTATTAAACCTTACAACAAGATCGTAACTATTTCCTTTTTTAAATTTAAAATTTTTTGTAGAGATAAGTTCTCACTATGTTGTCCAGACTTGTCCCCAACTAATAGGCTCAAGCGGTCCTTCCCCCTTGGCATCTCAAAGTGCTGGGATTACAATGTGAGCAACTGTGCCCGACCCAGCTGCAGCTCTTTATTTATTTGTTCATTTAATTTATTTTGAGATGGAGTTTCACTCTTGCTGCCCAGGCTGGAGTGCAATGGCATGATCTCGGCTCACTGCAACCTCTGCCTCCCAGGTTCAAGCAAAATTCTCCTGCCTCAGCCTCCCAAGTAGCTGGGATTACAGGTGCCCACCACCACGCCTGGCTAATTTTTGTATTGTTAGTAGAGATGGGGTTTCACCATGTTGGCCAGGCTGGTCTCGAACTCCTGACCTCAAGTGATCCGCCTGACTCGGCCTCCCAAAGTGCTGGGATATCAGGTGTGAGCCACCGCGCCCGGCCCAGCTGCAGTTCTTTAATTCAATACTCATAGATGGTGCTCAAAGAAAGAAGATAAATGTGATAGAGAAGTAAAATGTGTTTTTTTGTTTATTTTTATTTTGGTGCATGGCTTTCAGTAAGAAACCACATTTTCACACTGCATCAACACAAACAGTAGTTTTAGGGCCAGGCGTAGTGGCTCATGCCTGTAATCCCAACATTTTGGGAGGACAAGATGGGAGGACTACTTGAGGCCAGGCGTTCCAGATCAGCCTGGGCAACACAGTGAGACCCCATGTCTATAAAAAAAAAAGATATAAAATAAAATAAAAATTTAAAAGAGCAGTAGTTTTCTTCAGAGTGGGCTGGTCAGAATTTTTACTTCTGCCAAGGATGTTCATAGGCTCCCAATGTTGGGAGCTTTTCTGGGCCCTTTCAGGTGGACGGCACGGGGGCAGGGAGGACCTGTGCTGATTTGCGGGCACACAGCGGGTTCCTCCTCAGCCTGTTCCTTTGCATGAGAGCCTCTTAGAGGCCCTTACAGGGAAATCTGTCACACAGAACAAGTCCATTATGGCCGAGCATGGTGGCTCACGCCGGTAATCCCAGCACCTTGGGAGGCCAAGGTGAGAGGATTGCCTGAACCTGGGAGGTTGAGGCTGCAATGAGCCGTGATCATGCCACAGCCCTCTATCCTGCAAGGCAGAGTGAGACCGTATCTCAAAAAAAAAAAAAAAAAGGCAATTTTTTACTATAGAAATCACAACTTTAAATTTCTTTCTTGGCTTGTGGTGAAATATCCTTAAAACGTAGGAATCTACTAAAAAAGATTGAGAACTTCTATTGTATTATTCTATAACATCAATAAATGATGGCTTTTTCTTTTATTTATTTAATTTTTTTGAGATGGAGTCTCGCTCTGTTGGCCCAGGCTGGAGTGCAGTGGCACGATCCAGTTCACCGCAACGTCCACCTCCCGGGTTCACGCCTTTCTCCTGCCTAAACCTCCCGAGCGGCTGGGATTACAGGCACCCACCACCACACCCAGCTAATTTTTTGTGTTTTTAGTTGAGACAGGGTTTCACCATGTTGGGCAGGATGGTCTCGATCTGCTGACCTCATGATCTGCCCGCCTTGGCCTCCCAAAGTGCTGGGATAATAGGTATGAGCCACTGTGCCCCGCTAATTTTTGTATTTTTAGTAGAGACGGGGTTTCACCATGTTGGAACAGACTGGTCTTGAACTCCTGACCTCAAGTGATCCTCCAGCCTTGGCCTCCCAAAGAGCTGGGATTATAGGCGTGAGCCACTGCGCCCGGCCAGGTATAAGTTTATTATAAGATCATATCTTTTTGTTATAAAAGCTCATATCTTTATGCACATAGTTCTCTCTCATATTCACTATTCTTCTAATATATGTTATTAAGAGAGAAACTGACAATAGTGGCATAATTCCTAAGAATATTTCATCCGCAATCAGGCAACTGATGATCTTAACAGCTAATAGCAGCTATTCATTGAGCTCCCACCTCTAGGTGTGAACAGGTGGTGACGCTGCTGGGTGTAATATTATCTCATCTTCAGAACAGTCCTGAAAAGCAGTCGTTTTCATTTTCCTGCTGAAGCCATGGAGGTGGGGCCACAGCTCAGGACTGGCAGAGCTGGGAGTTGCTTGTTTGTTTTTTGAGACAGGGTCTCACTCTGCCACCCAGGTGGGAGTGCAGTGGCACCAACATTGCTCATTGCAGCCTCAAACTCCTGGGCTCAAGTGATCCTCCTGCCTCAGCCTCCTGAGTAGCTGGAACTACAGGTTTTTGCCACCATGACTGGCTAATTTTTAATGTTTTTGGTAGAGACGGGAGTGTCTCACCATGTTGCCCAGGCTGGTCTCAACCTCTTGGATGGCCTCAAGTGATCCTCTCACCTTGGCTTCTCAAAGTGCTGGGATTACAGGCATGAAGCATCACACTCAGCTTACTGTCTTTTATTTATTATTATTATTATTTTTTGAGACGGAGTTTTGCTCTTGTTGCCCAGGCTGGAGTGCAGTGGTGCGATCTCAGCTCACTGCAACCTCCGCCTCCCGGGTTCAAATGATTCTCCTGCCTCAGCCTCCCGAGTAGCTGGGACTACAGGCACCCACCACCACACCCAGCTAATTTTTTGTATTTTTTAGTAGAGATAGGGCTTTGCCATGTTGGCCAGGCTGGTCTCAGATTCCTGGCCTCAAGTGATCTGCCTGCTCTGGCCTCCCAAAGTGCTGGGATTACAGGTGTGAGCCACCGCACCCGCCCTTATTATTATTTTAGATGTGGTGGGGGGTACACGTGTAGGATTGTTACATAGATGTATTCATAACGATGAAGTTTCCAATTCCAGTATACCAGTCACCCAAATAGTGAATGTTGTACTCAATAGATAATTTTTCAGCCCTCATTTCCCTTCCACCCTCTCCCCTGTTGGAGACAACAGTGTCTTTTTTTTTTTAATTGAGATGGAGTTTTGCTCTTGTTGCCCAGGCTGGAGTGCAAAGATGTGATCTCAGCTCACCGCAACCTCTGCCTCCCAGGTTCAAGCGATTCTCCTGCCTCAGGCTCCAGAGTAGCTGGGATTACAGGCATGCACCACCACGCCCGGCTAATTTTGTATTTTTAGTAGAGACAGGGTTTCTCCATGTTGGTCAGGCTGATCTCAAACTCCTGACCTCAGGTGATCTGCCTGCCTCAGCCTCCCAAACTGCTGGGATTACAGGCATGAGCCACTGCCTATTATTTCCACCTTTATATCCATATCGTACCCATTGTTTAGCTCCCACTTATAATTATTATTATTATTACCTTTAGATGAGTGAGATAGCCTCACTGTGTCACCGGGGCTGGAGTTTGGTGGCATGGTCACAGCTCACTGCAGCCTCAACCTCCCACCTCTGGGCTCAGGTGATTCTTTCAACCTCAGCCTCCTGAGTAGCTAGGACTACAGGCTCATGCCACCTTGCCCGGCTAATTTTTGTTTTTGTTGTTTTAGAAACAGGGTTTTGCCATGGTGCCCAGGCTAGCCACTTATAATTTTATTGATTGATTGATTGAGACAGGGTCTCACTCTGTCACCCAGACTGGAGTGCAGTGGCGTTATCTCTGCTCACTGCAACCTCTGCCTCCTAGCCTCAAGTGATTCTCCTGCCTCAGCCTCCCAAGTAGCTGGGATTACAGGCACACACCACCACGCCCAGCTAATTTTTGAATTTTTAGTAGAGATGGGGGTTTCACCATGTTGGCCTGGCTGGTCTCGAACTCCTGACCTCAAATGATCCACCTTCCTCAGCCTCCCAAAGTGCTGGGATCAGGTGTGAGCCATCGTGCCTGGCTGCTAATTTTTTTTTTTTTTTTTTTTTTTTTTTTTTTTTTTTTTTTTTTTTTTTGAGATGTAGTCTTGCTCTGTGGCCCAGGCTGGAGTGCAGTGGTGTGATCTTGGCTCACTGAAAGCTCCGCCTCCCAGGTTCATGCCATTCTCCTGCCTCAGCCTCCCGAGTAGCTGGGACTACAGGCGCTTACCACCACGCCCGACTAATTTTTTGTATTTTTAGTAGAGACGGGGTTTCACCATGTTAGCCAGGATGGTTTCGATCTCCTGATCTTGTGATCCACCTGCCTTGGACTCCCAAAGTGCTGGGATTACAGGCGTGAGCCACCGTGCCCAGCCGCCTGGCTGCTAATTTTTAATAAATAAAATTTGAAATTCAGTTCCCCACTTACACCAGTCACATTTCAAGTGTTCAATAGCTGTATGCAGCCAGTGACTACTGTATTAGTATGCATAAAGAACAATTCTGTCATCACAGAAGTTTCTGTTGGACAGCCTCTTAGCCCTTGTAGACATACTTGGGACAACTTTGCCTCTTCAGGAAAAGATCTGGCTTTAATACCTTAGAGTATGTGATTTTTTTGTCTTGCTTTTAACCACCGTCCATCAATATAAGAGGACACCATTCTCTCAAACTGATGGAAAAAAAAAGATCATGAGTCTGCACATGATTTTCTGTAAGCTTTTGTTCTACAAAAAGTGACTGTCTTTGCCTCTCACTTTTTATCTTGTTTATGAGGTATTTCTTAGTTCTCGTTGAGTAAAAAATGTAAGAATTCAGCACAGTGCCAGGTACCTAGTTGGTTTCCCATGAGTGGCAGCATCACTTTCCCTTAATTTTATATTATTTTGTATATTTTAAAATGTAGGCTAGGGGTGGTGGCTCACACCTGTAATCTTAGCACTATGGGAGGCTGAGGCAGGAGGATTGCTTGGAGCCCAGGAGTTCAAAGCTGCAGTGAGCTATGATTGCACCAGTGCACTCCAGCCTGGGTGACGGAACAAGAACCTGTCTCTAAAATAAATAAATAAATAAATAAATAAATAAATAAATAAATAAATAAACAAATAAATAAATAAATGCTTAATCTTTTGCATTTTAAGTACTTTATTGCACAATAGCAATTGGTTTCAATGTCTCATTGTCTCAAACCTTTTGAAAAACTTCTTTCTCGGCCGGGCGCAGTGGCTAACGCCTGTAATCCCAACACTTTGGGAGGCCTAGGTGGGTGGATCACCTGAGGTCAGGAGTTCAAAACTAACCTTGCCAACATGGTGAAACTCTGTCTCTACTAAAAATGCAAAAATTAGCCTGGCGTGGTGGCAGGTGCCTGTAATCCCAGCTGCTCGGGAGGCTGAGGCAGGAGAATTGCTTGAACCCGGGAGGTGGAGGTTGCAATGAGCCGAGATCGCTCCATTGCACTCCATCCTGGGCAACAAGAGGGAAACTCTGTTTTAAAAAAAAGAGAAAAAGGAAAGATAAGAAAAACTTCACTTTTGGCTGGGCACGGTGGCTCATGCCTGTAATCCCAGCACTTTGGGAAGCTGAGGTGGGAGGACTGCATGAACTGGCGAAGTTGATGCTGTAGTGAGCTGCGTTCATGCCACTACACTCCAGCTTGGGTGACAGAGTGAGTCCCTGTCTCAAAAAGACAGAACAAAGAAAAACTTCAATTTCTCTTACACTGCAGCCTGAGCATGTGACTTGTAGGAGAGTGCAGTTACCCTTTAGCACACTCCAGAGGAAATACATACTCAGGTTTAAAGCTTGACCTTGGCTCTGGTAACCGGACAGTTCATCGAACAAGGGGTGATTCATGAGAACATCCTGTACCGCCCCCTCTCCCTCTAGAGCCACTGGGGGCCTCAAAACGTGAGAGCGGAACCACTCGAGGAATGGAGGCAGGTTTTGCAAGCATCTGTCTCCCTGGAACGGCAGGCTTACTGAGGAGTCTCTGGGCTCCTTCCAGCTACAGGCTGGACTTGGCCTCCCCCTTACTGCCTCCAACGTTACCTCTTTTCCCAAAAATAGGATTTGGAACTTATTCCCCAAGTGACATAATACATCTTACAGTCATGGGCAGGAAGTGGCTGTTTTCCTGCCAGGCCTGTGAGGTCCTCTGGAGATGAGCTGGGAAGGGTACTCCTTCCTCGTCCTACTTCACAATAGAACGTCAACGCCTTCATTTTAAGGCGATTTTCTTCCATTTGGAAGCACAGCATGCTCTTCCACACTATGCAGCGAAAAGAGGTTAGATTGGCTGGATTTGGATGCTCTTGGGTGTTTCTGCTTCATAAACAAAGCATGCTTGAATATTAATAATGATACCCTCCAACATGGCGAGACCCCGTCTCCACGGAAAATATAAAAATTAGCCAGGTGTAGCCGGGCGCGGTGGCTCACGACTGTAATCCCAGCACTTTGGGAGGCCGAGGCGCGCGGATCACTAGGTCAGGAGATGGAGACCATCCTTGCTAACACGGTGAGACCCTGTCTCCACTAAAAATACAAAAAATTAGCCAGGCATGATGGTGGCACCTGTAGTCCCAGCTACTCAGGAGGCTGAGGCAGGAGAATGGTGTGAACCTGGGAGGCGAAGCTTGCAGTGAGCCGAGATCGCACCACTGCACTCCAGCCTGGGCGACAGAGCAAGACCCTGTCTCTAAAACATAAATAAAATATTATTTATATAATAATATTTATATATAATTTTATAATAAAACATTATATTTTATATATTATGTAAAATAAAATGTATTATATTTTATGTATTATATAAAATAAATTTATATTTTATAATAAATAAAATATTTAATATCTAAAATGTTATATATTAATATATAAAACATTATTTTATTTATTAAACATATATAATATTTTTTATTTATTAAAAATAAATAAAATATCATTTATATTTTAGACAGGGTCTCCGTCTGTCACCCAGGCTGGAGTGCAGTGGTGCGATCACAGCTCACTGAAGCCTCGACCTCCCAGGTTCAAGAGATCCTCCTGCCTCAGCCTCCCGAGTACCTGGGACCACAGGCACGCGCCACCACGCCTGGCTTTATTGTAAGTTCTAGTGTAGGCATAGCCCCAGTTACTTAAGATGACAAATGGGGAAAATCCACATTAACTGGGTTTGCTATTAAGTGAGTGTGTTGAGGGCCGGGCACAGTGGCTCATGCCGGTAACCCCAGCACTTTGGGAGGCCAAGGTGGGCAGATCACGAGGTCAAGAGATTGAGACCAGCCTGGCCAACACAGTGAAACCCCATCTCTACTAAAAATACAAAAATTAGCCGGGTGTGGTGGCATGTGATGTGTAATCCCAGCTACTCAGGAGGCTGAGGTAGGAGAATCGCTTGAACCCGGGAGGTGGAGGTTGCAGTAAGCCAAGATTGTGCCACTGCACTCCAGCCTGGCAACAGAGTGAGACTCCATCTCAAAAAAAAAAAAAAAAAAATTGTTCCCCTCCCCAAACTGAAAACACTGCCCAGGCGAGACTTCCTGACGTTGACATCATGCATCTTAGCACTTTGCTACCCAAGGCTGTAAAAAGCTCTGTTGCACTTTGGCAATGATAGGAATAAGTCTCTGCATCAGCTTTGACCCTGGCTCCAGAGCAAACTAAGCCAAGAACTGAGCATCTGTTGGCTCTGGCTTATTTTATTTTATTTATTTTTTTGAGGCAGAGTCGATTTTGGCCCACTGCAACTTCTGCCTCCTGGGCTCAAGCAGTTCTCCTACCTCAGCCTCTTGAGTAGCTGGGATTATAGGCACATGGCACCACACCCAGCTAATTTTTGTGTTTTTTGTAGAGAGGGTTTCACGATGTTGCCGAGGCTGGTCTTGAACTCCTGAGCTCAAGAGATCCTCCTGCCTCAGCCTCCCAAAGTGCTGGGATTACAGGTGTGAGCTGCCGCACCCGGCTGGGTCTGGCTTCTTATACTGGGCCTTGCCCAGGTTTTGTTATTTGTTTGGAGGTTATTTTTAGCCCTCTGGAACAGCTTTGAGACAAATCGTTTGGGTACTTATGCAGCATTATTTTTTTTTTAACCGATCATGACTATTTTCAACTCAGTAGAAGTTCTAAGGCAGAAACATTTCCTTTTTAAGGCGGTGTTTCTCTGGCAGTCATAAAGACTAATCCAAAAGATTAGCAAAAATAGCCACTTGTTAAATAGCTCAAATCTGGTAAATACAGGAGATATGTTTCTGTTCAGGGAACCTCTTAGGGTGAGAGAAGAAAGGAAGAAAAAGAGAAGATTGCTATGGATGTCTATGAATAGTGAATTCCTTACTGGAACCAAGATTTGTCTTTTTTAACTGGAAAACTTACATTCATTGATGATAAATAGTATATATCTGACCCAAAACTGTGTTGCCCAAAATTTAAGTTATATTAAGAAACAGTCAGCTGCGGCCGGGTGCGGTGGCTCACACCTGTAATCCCAGCACTTTGGGAGGCTGAGGCAGGCAGCTCACGAGGTCAGGAAATCGAGACCATCCTGGCTAACACGGTGAAACCCCGTCTCTACTAACAATACAAAAAACAAAAAATTAGCCAGGCGTGGTGGTGGGCGCCTGTAGTACCAGCTACTTGCGAGGCTGAGGTTGGAGAATGGCATGAACCCGGGAGGCAGAGCTTGCAGTGAGCCAAGATGGCGCCACTGCACTCCAACCTGGGTGACAGTGGCTCACGCCTGTAATCCCAGTACTTTGGGAGGCCGAGGCTGACAAATCACGAGGTCAGGAGTTCAAGACCAGCCTGGCCAACATAGTGAAACCCCGTCTCTACTAAAAATACAAAAAAAATTAGCTGGGCGTGGTGGCAGGCACCTGTAGTCCCAGCTACTCGGGAGGCTGAGGCAGGAGAATGGCGTGAACCTGGGAGGCAGAGCTTGCAGTGAGCCGAGATCACACCACTGCACTCCAGCCTGGGCAACTGAGTGAGACACCATCTCAAAAAATAAAAATAAAAATAAAAATAAAATAAATAAATAAATGCAGTGATCTTCTATAGACCCATTTATGGTGACCTGGGGCCCTCAGCCCCACGGTTAGTACTTTTTTTTTTCTAGCTAGCAGTCTGGTAAAAATTAACATTAAAAACTGATTTTTGCTGGGCACTGTGGCTCAGACCTGGAACCCAGTGCTTTGGGAGACCAAGACAGGAGGATTGCTTGAGGCCAGGAGTTCAAGACCAGCCTGGGCAACATACAGAGACCACCGCCCCCCATCTCTTCCAAAAAACAACAACAACAACAAAAAAAAACACCACAGGAGGCTGAGGCAGGAGAATGGGTGTGAATACCCGGGAAGTGGAGCTTGCAGTGCGCCGAGATGGCACCACTGCACTCCAGTCTGGGCGACAGAGCAAGACTCCGTCCCAAAAAAAGAAACAACAACAACAAAAAACGCAAAACAACAAAACAAAGCTAATTTTCAGCCTCATGGTTGCTAATCTCACATGCTTGTGTGCCTTTTTTTTTTTTTTTTTTGAGACAGGGTTTTACTCCTGTTGCCTAGGCTAGAGTGAAATGGCGAGATCTTGGCTCACTGAAACCTTCACCTCCTGGATTCAAGTGATCCTCCTGCCTCAGCCTCCCAAAGTGCTGGGATTACAGACATGAGCCACTGCGCCCGGCTTGTTTTTTGTTTTGTTTTGTTTTGAGACAGGGTCTTGCTTTGTCACCCAGACTGGAGTGCAGTGGTGCGAGCATAGCTCACTGTAACTTGAACTGCGCTCAAGCAATCCTCCTGCCTCAGCCTCCCAAGTACCTGGGACTATAGTTTCATGCCATTATGCCCAGGTAATTACTATTTTTTTGTGTGGGGGGACACGGGTCTTGCTCTGTTGCCCAGTCTGGATTTGAACTTTGGAGCTCAAGCAATCCTTCAACTTCAGTCTCCCAAAGTGTTGGGATTGCAGGCATGAGCCACCACATCTGGCCAAATTTACCATTTTAAAGTAAATAATTCCAGTGGCATTTAATATACTTTGTGCAAATACTACCTCTATCTAGTTCCAAAACATCACCCCAAAAGGAAACCTGTACCCATTAAGCAATTGCTCCCCATTTCACCCACCCCTAACTGGCAACCACCAATCTATATTATTTTTCTATGGATTTCTTTCCTTTTTATTTTTATTTTTTTTCTGAGTCTGCTTGCTAGGGAATATGGATTTCTTTTCTTTTCTTTTTTTTTTTTTTGGTGACAGAGTCTGGCTGTGTCGCCCAGGCTAGAGACATGATCTCGGCTCACTGCAAGCTCCACCTCCCGGGTTCACGCCATTCTCCTGTCTCAGCCTCCCGAGTAGCTGGGACTACAAGTAGCTGGGACTACAGGCGCCTGCCACCACGCCTGGCTAATTTTTTTGTATTTTTAGTAGAGACGGGGTTTCACTGTGTTAGCCAGGATGGTCTTGATCTTCTGACCTCATGATCTGCCCGCCTCGGCCTCCCAAAGTGCTGGGATTACAGGCGTGAGCCACCGCACCCTGCCGGATTTCTTTTCTTTTCTTTTGAGATGAGGTCTCACTGCTGCCCAGGCTGGAATGAAGTGGTGCAGTCACAGCTCACTGCAGCCTCAGCCTCCTATACTCAAGAGATCCTCCTGCCTCTCAAAGTGCTGGGACTACAGGTGTGTGCCACTGCAACTAGCTTCTATGGCTTTTCTTATTTTGAATATTTATTTATTTTTTTTGAGATGGAGTCTCGCTGTCGGCCAGGCTGGAGTGCAGTGGCGCGATCTCGGCTTACTGCAAGCTCCGCCTCCCAGGTTCACGCCATTCTCCCGCCTCAGCCTCCCCAGTAGCTGGGACTACAGGCGCCCGCCACCACGCCCAGCTAATTTTTTTGTATTTTTAGTAGAGACAAGGTTTCACCATGTTGGCCAGGGTGGTCTGGATCTCCTGACCTTGTGATCCGCCCACCTCGGCCTCCCAAAGTGCTGGGATTACAGGCTTGAGCCACCTCGCCCAGCCTTGAATATTTCATATAAATAAAATCATACAATATGTGACCCTTTTGTGTCTGGCTTCTTTCACTTAGCATAACATGTTTGAGGCTCATCAGTGTTGTAGCATGAATCAGTGCTTCATTCCTTTTTATGGTTGGGTAATATCCCATTGTATGGACATACCATTATGTTTAACCATTTCTCTGTACGTGGACATGGGATATTTCTGGCAGACAAATGAGCCCAGTTGGCCCTTGGAACTGACGGAATAATGGCAGATGTAATAACTGAAATGCCCTGACAACTTACAACATTTTCTTCTTTATGTGCCAGAGCAGTTGTTACGCATGAAATTAGATGAATAAAAATTAAGTTCACTGAAGTTCCTAGATCTAGGGTTTGTAAATTATCACCCCTTGGGGACTATTATCCTCATAGGATTCATTTTTGTATTTGACATTTGGAAGACTTCGCGCTCTTTTAACAACAGAAAATTACATAAGGTCATTGTCACTTTCGTCGACTCCCTAGTGTTTTATTACAAACCATGCAAAATGTTTGTTTTATTTGGAGCGTTCCCTAACTTCAGTTGTATAAACTGTATCAGTAGCTCTCAAGCTCGACTAGTCATAAAAATCACTGGAAAAACTTAACAGAAGTACAGATGGCCAAGTGTAATCCCCCAATCTGCAAAGATGCGGATTCTCCTAGGGTCCCCAGTGCCTATTCAGGCACCCCAGTTTATGGACTACACTTTGTGAACAGTGGCATACATAGATGTCTTGAATTATCTAATAAATTTATCAGATTGGGCCAGGCATAGTGGCTCACGCCTGTAATCCCAGCACTTTGGGAGACCGAGGCGGGGGGATCACTTGAGGTCAGGGGTTCAAGATCAGCCTGGCCAACGTGGCCAACAACTCTGTCTCTACTAAAAATACAAAAAATTGGCTGGGAGTGGTGCACACACCTGTAGTCCCAGCTACTCAGGTGGCTGAGGCAGGAGAATCATTTGAACCTGGGAGGCAGAGGTTGCAATGAGATCGCACCACTACACTCCAGCCTGGGCAACAGAGAGAGACTCTGTCTCAAATAAAATAAAATAATAAAATAAAATAAATAAAATAAAAATCAGATCACATGATAGAACTTTAATTAATTCATTAATTCATTAACTTTTGAGGCAGAGTCTAGCTCTGTCACCCAGGCTGGAGTGCAATGACTGCAACCTCCACCTCCCGGGTTAAAGTGATTCTCCTGCCTCAGCCTCCTGAGTAGCTGGGATTACAGGTGCCTCCCACCACGTCTGGCTAATTTTTTGTATTTTTAGTAGAGACGAGGTTTCACCATGTTGGTCAGGCTAATCTTGAACTCTTGACCTCAGGTGATCCACCCGCCTCAGCCTCCCAAAGTGCTGGGATTACAGGCATGAGCCACCCCGCGCCTGGTCAGAACTTTATTTTTGACATAACAAATTGAAAGATATATTGAAAATAATTCAATAAAATTCCAAAGAACATCATAAAATATATGTATGTTAAAATGGAAGAAAGGTTTTAAAAATGTTGATGAAAATAGGTTTTCTAAATCCTGAGGAAATTTATATCTGCTCCCATATATTTTCTTTTAATTGTAAGCAAAAATACATAGCATGAAATTTATTGTCATAAACATTTTTATGTGTACGGTTTGGTGGAGTTAAGTATATTCACATTGTGGTGCAGCCAATCTCCAGAACTTATTCATCTTGCAAAATGGAACTCTCTATCCATTAAATGATTCAGGCCAGGCGCGGTGGCTCACACCTGCAATCCCAGCACTTTGGGAGGCCAAGGCGGTAAGATCACCTGAGATCAGGAGTTCCAGACCAGCCTGGCCAACATGGTGAAACCCCATCTCTACCTAAAATACAAAAAAATTCACCAGGCATGGTGGTGCACGCCTGTAATCCCAGCTACTTGGGAGGCTGAGGCAGGAGAACCACTTGAACCCAGGAGGCAGAGGTTGCAGTGAGCCAAGATCATGCCACTGCACTCCAGCCTGAGCGACAGAGTGAGACTCGATCTCAAAAAACAAAATTAAAAACAATTCACCATTCTTTCTCCTCTTGACTCCTGGTAACCACCATTCTACTTTCTGTTTCTATGAATTTGACTACTCTAGGGACCTCATACAAATAGAATCACACAGTATTTGTCTTTTCTGTGACTGGCGTATGTGAACAAAAGTTTCCTGAAAAGGAATTTGGAGAAAAGAGACTTTATTCCAGTGAGCAGTTTGCAAACTGGGGCAATGCAGCCTTGGTGTAAAACAAAGGTGTCATCCAGAGAACAAAAGGAGGGCTCAGTTTTGTTTTTTTTTGATATGGAGTCTTGCTCTGTCACCCAGGCTGGATTGCAGTGGCCTGATCTCAGCTCACTGAAACCTCTGCCTCCCAGGTTCAAGAGTTTCTCCTGCGTCAGCCTCCCAAGAAGGTGAGACTACAGACGCCCACCACCGTGCCTGGCTAATTTTTGTATTTTTAGTGGAGATGGGGTTTCACCATATTGGCCAGGCTGGTCTCAAACTCCTGACCTTGTGATCCGCCCGCCTCCGCCTCCAAAAGTGCTGGGATTACAGGCGTGAGCCACCGTGCCTGGCCAAGGAGGGCTCAGTTTTGTTTTGTTTTGGTTTTTGGAGATAGTGTCTCTGTAGCCCAGGCTGGAGTGTAGTGATGCAATCACCGCTCTCTGCAGCCTTGACCTCCTGGTCTCAAGCAATCCCTGTGCCTCAGCCTCCTGAGTAGTTGGGACCACAGGTGTGTGCACCACACCCACCTAATTTTTGTGTGTAAAGGTGGGATCTTGCTATGTTGCCCAGGCTGGTCTCAAACTCCTGGGCTCCAACAATCTTCTCACCTTGGCCTCCCAAAGTGCTGGTATTACAAGTGTGAGTCACTGAACCAGCCAGTGTTTTTTTAGTTTGTTTTTTTGTTTTTTTGTTTTTTTTTTTTTGAGACGGAGTCTCACTCTGTTGCCCAGTGTGGATTGCGGTGACACAATCAGCTCACTGCAGCCTTGAACTCCTGGGCTCAAATGATCCTATCCTCCTGCTTTGGCCTCCCCAAATGGGGGATTACAGACTGAGCCACTGTAACTGGCCAAGGCTCAGCTTTTATAGTAAAAGTTCTCACAGACATTCTCAATCAGGTCCATTATACAAATGAAGGATTCAAACTTGCTCAGCTCTGATTGGTTGAGGCAGCTGGGTACTGATTTGTTGATACAGATGAGCCCTGATTGGTTGAGACAGGTGAGCTCTGATTGGTTGGTTCAGATGAGTTCCGAAAGTCTCAAAGTTAGACAGAGGTGTGGGTTTTCAGGGAACTCAGAGTATGTGTGTGTCCTATAGTCAGCAAATGCCCATTTGCCTCTGTTTCAATTTAGGCTCAGTTAACCACTTGGGATCCATCTTGAAGGACTGGCTCTTTCAAGTTCACACATTTCACTCAGCCTAATGTCCTCATGCTTCATCCATGTTTTAGCAGGTCCCAGAATTTCCTTCCTTTTAAAGGCTGATTAATATTCTATTGTTTGGGTTCTCAGAGGCTCTAACCTGTAAGCCCAGCATTTTGGGAGGCTGAGGCAGGAGGATCACTTGAGTGCAGGAGTTTGAGACTAGCCCTGGCAACATAGCAAGACCCCATCCATATTTGAAAAAAAAAAAAAAAAGCAGCAGCAGCCAAGACAACTTCCAAGTTTAACAGAGCTCGGCCGGGCATGGTGGCTCACGCCTGTAATCCTAGCACTTTGGGAGGCCGAGGTGGGCGGATCATGAGGTCAGGAGATTGAGACCATCCTGGCTAACACGATGAAACCCCGTCTCTACTAAAAAAAAATACAAAAAATTAGCTGGGCATGGTGGTGGGCGCCTGTAGTCTCAGCTACTTGGGAGGCTGAGGCAGGAGAATGGCATGAACCCGGGAGGCAGACCTTGCAGTGAGCCAAGATTGTGCCACTGCACTCCAGCCTGGGTGACAGAGCGAGACTCCGTCTCAAAAAAAAACAAAAAACAAAAAAACAACAACAAAAAACAGAGCTCATGCTTTCAACTGAGAAATTAGCAATGTGGACTAATGACTTATTACGTTTTCATAAAGTTCTCTTTCTTTTTTTTTTCTTTTTTTTTTTTGAGATGAAGTCTCACTGTTGCGCAGGCTGGTCTTGAACTCCGGACCTCAAGTGATCCACCTGTCTTGGCCTCCCAAAGTGCTGGGATTACAGGCATGAGCCACCCGGTGTTTTCTTAACGGCCTGTAACTTCCTAAAGTTTTCTTCATGGCCTGTAACTTCCTAACCCCTAGTTTAATTCTAGGAGTCTCCTGCTGTTGGTGTAAATTAAACAGCAGGGAAAAACAACTTCAGGTTTCAAGCTACCTTAAATCCTGGGAACAGAACTCTGTCTGCTACTTTCTTGAAATTGATCTGATGTTCTGCACAAAAGCTCCTGGCTGCCCTTCTGACTCAGATTGAAAATCAAAGTCCTAACAATGCCTCCTGACCCTGCCTCATCCATGCCCTGTTCCCTGACCTCTCCTGCCTCCCTTCTGACTGCGGCCACACCAGCCTCTGGGCCTTTCTGGAAGCCCAGTTGAGAGCTGCGGGCTGAGAGCTTTGCCCTGCAGCACCTTCTTGGGCTATTTTTCCCCAGAAGCCCATATGGCCCACTTCCTCTCTGCCTTTTTTTTTTTTTTTTTTTTTAAGACAGGGTCTTGCTCTGTGCCCAGGCTGGAGTGCAGTGGTGTGATCACACAGCTCACTGCAGCCTCAACCTTCCCAGGCTCAGGTAATCCTCCCATGCCAGCCTCTCAAGTAGCTGCCTCCCTGCCTTTACATCTTTGCTCCTAGTCACCTTCTTTAAAAAAAACAAAAACAAAACAAAACGTTATTTAAGATTAGTATATTTGTCAAATTAGCACGGTATATGATTTCCCGATTTGCACATATTTACAATAAAAAAGTTGGGATAAATATTTCAGCCATGTAAGGCATTGCTCTTGAATATCTAGAATATTATTCCTTCATTCTGGATAACAGAAGCATATGAATTACATAATCCTCTTTGCATAAATATTATTCACAATTGCACAATGATTTAGAACACAATTCTATCTCTAAAGAGCAGGTTTTGGCCGGGCGCGGTGGCTCACGTCTGTCATCTCAGCACTTTGGGAGGCCGAGGCAGGCGGATCACGAGGTCAGGAGATCGAGACCATCCTGGCTAACACAGTGAAACCCTGTCTCTACTGAAAATACAAAAAATTAGCCGGGCGTGGTGGCGGGCGCCTGTAGTCCCAGCTACTTGGGAGGCTGAGGCAGGACAATGGTGTGAACCCAGGAGGCGGAGCTTGCAGTGAGCAGAGATCGCGCCACTACACTCCAGCCTGGGGGACAGAGGGAGACTCAGTCTCAAAAAAAAAAAAAAAAAGAGCAGGTTTTAAAACCCTCTTTTTAACTGAGTGTGAATAAAAGTATGAAAAGGATTCTGACTGCCTGGGCTAAAATGGTAATCTTGCTCAGATTATCATTTAAAAATTTTTTTAAAATATGATAAGAGCTGTGGAAAAAGATCTCAGCCCTTATTGTCTTTTAAAAATTTTTATATTTTTATTATATACATCATGTAAAATTTCCCATTGTAACCATTTTTTAAGCAACCAGTTCAGTGTCATTAAATACATTCACATGGTGCAACCTTCGTCACCACTGAGAACATTTTTTCTCCTTGCAGAACAGTAACTCTGACCCCATTAAACCCTCATTCCCCATTCCCCCTCCCCCAGAGCCTGGCATCTACCATTCTACTTTCCGTGTCTATGACTCTGACTACTCTAGTGACCTCATATAAGTGGAATCATATAAAGCATATATGAGGTGACTCACATAAGTGGCATCTAGTATTTGTCCTTTGTCTTCCAGGCTTGTCCGTGTTACAGCAGGTGTCAGAATTTCTGCCCTGTTAAGGTTGAATAATATTCCATTGTATGGATGGACCACATTTTGTTAATCCATTCATCCATGATGGGCACTTGGACTGGTTCCACCTTTTAGCTCTTGTGAATATGCCTGTGTATTAGTTCATTCTTACACTGCTAATAAAGACATACCCGAGACTGGGTAATTTATAAAGAATAAGAGGTTTAATGGACTCACAGTTTCACATGGCTGGGGAGGTCTCCCAATCATGGTGGAAGGTGAAAGAGGAGCAAAGGCATATCTTTTTTTTTTTTGAGATGGAGTCTTGCTCTGTCCCCCAGGCTGGAGTGCAGTGGCGCGATCTTGGCTCACTGCAAGCTCCGCCTCCCAGGTTCACGCCATTCTCCTGCCTCAGCCTCCCGAGTAGCTGGGACTACAGGCGCCCGCCAACACGCCCGGCTAATTTTTTGTATTTTTAGTAGAGACGGGGTTTCACGGTGTTAGCCAGGATGGTCTCGATCTCCTGACCTCGTGATCCGCCCGCCTCGGCCTCCCAAAGTGCTGGGATTACAGGCTTGAGCCACCGCGCCCGGCCGCAAAGGCATATCTTACATGGCAGCAGGCCAAAAGGGTATGTGCAGGGGAACTCCCCTTTGTAAAACCATCAGGTCTCATCTGAGGTCAGGAGTTCTAGACCAGCCTCGCCAACATGGCAAAACCCTGTCTCTACTAAAAATACAAAAATTAGCTGGGTGGCCAGGCGCGATGCCTCACACCTGTAATCCCAGCACTTTGGGAGGCTGAGGTGGGCGGATCACAAGGTCAGGAGATTGAGACCATCCTGGCTGACACGGTGAAACCCCATCTCTACCTAAAAAAAATACAAAAAATTAGCCGGGCGTGGTGGCAGGCACCTGTAGTCCCAGCTACTCGGGAGGCTGAGGCAGGAGAATGGCGTGAACCCGGGAGGCGGAGCTTGCAGTGAGCCGAGATTGCGCCACTGCACTCCAGCCTGGGCGACAGAGTGAGACACTGTCTCCGAAAAACAAACAAACAAACAAACAAAAAAAATTAGCCGGGCATGGTGGCACGTGCCTGTAATCCCAGCTACTCGGGAGGCTGAGGCAGGAGAATTGCTTGAATCCAGAAGATGGAGGTTGCAGTGAGCAGAAATCATGCTACCGCACTCCAGCCTGGGTGACAGAGCGAGACTCTGTCTCAAAAAAAACAAAAACCAAAAACCAAAAAACATTTGGGGAAATGGAAGTCATTGTAATGAAATGCTTCACCTCACTTTATCCCAGCACACCCCCCAGATCCTCCCTGGAAAAAAAGGGTAAAGAATGTGATAATACTCAAGAGTGTTTGATGTATTTGGAAACAGAAAAGTAGGATGTTTACTTGGGAAACGTAAATATTTGGAGTCTACCCATCTAGGAAAAGTCATACATGAACCCTTTCAGGCACTGAGAATTCCAGATATAAAGATTAAAAATGATATATTTAATTGCAACATTTGCTACTTAAAAATTTGGCAGCCAGGTTTGTTAGCTCATGCCTGTAATCCCAGAACTTTGGGAGGTTGAGATAGGAGGATGGCTTGAGGCCAGAAGTTTAAGACCAGGCTGGACAGCATAGCAAGACCTTGTCTCTACTTAAAAAAAAAAAAAAAAAAAAAAAAAAAGGCCAGGCATAGTGGCTCATGCCTGTAATCCTAGCACTTTGGGAGACCGAGGTGGGTGGATCACCTGAGGTCCGGAGTTCGAGACTAGCCTGATCAAGATGGAGAAACCCCATCTCTACTAAAAATACACAATTAGCTGGGTGTGGTGGTGCATGCCTATCATCTCAGCTACTCAAGAGGCTGAGGCAGGAGAATCGCTTGAACCCGGGAGGCAGAGGTTGCAGTGAACCAAGATCTTGCCATTGCACTCCAGCCTGGGCAACAAAAGCAAAACCCCTTCAAAAAAAAAAAAAAAGAATAGCCAGGCAAGGTGGCATGTGCCTGTAGTCCCAGCTACTCAAGAGGCTGAGGTGAGAGGATCGTTTGAGTCCAGGAGGTCGAGGCTGCAGTGAGCCGTGATCGTGCCACTGCACTCTGGCCTGAGTGACAGAGTGAGACCCTGTCTCTAAAAATAAATAAATAAATAAAAATGTGGCAGGGCACCGTGGCTCACGCCTGTGATCCCAGCACTTTGGGAGGCCAAGGTGGGTGGATCACCTGAGGTCAGGAGTTCAAGACCAGCCTGGGCAACATAGTGAAACCCCATCTCTACTAAAAATACAAAAATTATCTGGGTGTGGTGGCGGGCAGCTGTAATCCCAGCTACTCGGGAGGCTGAGGCAGGAGAATCACTTGAGCTTGGGAGGTGGAGGTTGCAGTGAGCGGAGATCACGCCATTGCACTCCAGCCTGGGCGACAGAGTGAGACTCCGTCTCAAAAAAAAGAAAAAAAAGTAAATAAAAAAAATTTTTAAAAAATGTAATGCTTGCTTTTTGGCAAATACATTTTAAAGGTTGTTGCTCTTCAGAGGTTGTTTTTAAATGACCATTTGGAATATGAAACTCCAAGAGGAGCCCCTATAAATCTCATCTGTTTCAGAAATTCAAATGAGAGAACTTTGTTCTTTGTTACTTACATGATATGTGGCTAAGATCACTTTGGAAAATGTAGTAAAACTTCATATTGGCCGGGCGCGGTGGCTCATGCCTGTAATCCCAGCACTTTGGGAGGCCGAGGCGGGCGGATCACGAGGTCAAGAGATCGAGACCATCCTGGCTAACACAGTGAAACCCCGTCTCTACTAAAAAATACAAAAAATTAGCCGGGCGAGGTGGCGGGCACCTGTAGTCCCAGCTACTCCGGAGGCTGAGGCAGGAGAATGGCGTGAACCCCGGGGGGCGGAGCCTGCAGTGAGCCGAGATCGCGCCACTGCACTCCAGCCTGGGCGACAGCGAGACTCTGTCTCAAAAAAAAAAATAAAAAAATAAAAAAAAACAACTTCATATTAAACTGAACAAATAAAGAAAGTCTTTTCTAACTGGGAAACTGGAAATAACTTCTTTTTTTTTTTTTTTTTTTTTTTGAGACGGAGTCTGGCTCTATTGCCCCAGGCTGGAGTGCAGTGGCATGATCTTGGCTCACTGCAACCTCTACCTTCCAGGTTCACGCCATTCTCCTGCCTCAGCCTCCCGAGTAGCTGGGACTACAGGCACCTGCCACCACGCCTGGCCAATTTTTTTGTATTTTTATTAGAGATGCGGTTTCACCGTGTTAGTCAGTATGGTCTTGGTCTTCCGATCTGATGATCCACTCTCCTCAGCCTCCCAAAGTGCTGGGATTACAGGCGTGAGCCACCGTGCCAGCCTAATTTTTGTATTTTTAGTAGAGACAGGGTTTCTCCATGTTGGCCAGGCTGGTTTCGAACTCCTGACCTCAGGTGATCCGCCCGCCTTGGCCTCCCAAAGTGCTGGGATTGCAGGCATGAGTCACTGCACCTGGCTGGAAATAACTTCTTAAATTGTCTTTTAACCATTAAGTTTTGCCTCAAAGTGGCTACTTGCCACTGTCACTTTCTTTTTTTAATTTTTTTTTTTAGAGCTAAGGTCTCTTGAATAAAGCTGAAAATTCTTATGTTGAAAGGTACTTCCTTCTGTTATTTTATCACCTTCCTGGTTTTGTCTAATCTCAACGAGATTACAGTCATATTTCTTGTTCTTTTTAAGGTGCATTTAACAGTTTCAAGCACAGAGTCTTTGTTCTGTGGTCTTGATGTTTTGTGTACTCCCGGACATATTTTGGGACTCTTTAAACAGAAGAATGTTTGCTTTAAATATTCTTAATGTCTTTAAACCTACTTTGTCATATTCAGCTTCTAAAATTTTCATGTGTGCTGATGAGATATTTTATTTAGATTGTTTTGTTTTAATTAAGCCCATCTTAAGAGACATTCAGTTTTTGCCAAGAATCTGCTTTCTCTCTTAAAAACCAGTTATATTTATAACATTCATAAACTAAGTTATTAGCAATGGAGAAATTTTAGCTGCACCCTGGCTATGTCTTCCAGATTCATGGCAGAATTAAAAAGAGTAAGAGCAGGCTAAAACAAAACACGATGACAAATCAGGATGCTATAAACATGCATGACCTTTATTTTCAATATTTTCTTAAATGTGGTTTTTCCTTTTTTTTTTTTTTTTTTTTTTTTTGGAGACAGGGGCTCACTCTGTTGCCCAGGTTGGAGTGCAGTGGTGCGATCTTGGCTCACCGCAACCCCTGCCTCCTGGGCTCAAGCCATTCTTCTGCCTCAGCCTCCTGAGTAGCTGGGACTACAGGCATGTGCCACCGCACCCGGCTAATATTTGTATTTTTAGTAGAGACAGGATTTCGCCATGTTGCCCAGACTGTAAATGCTGTTTTTAAAATTTGTTTCAAAGAACAATTTCTCATCTCTAAAAAGATCACTAAGGGAGGTTGCTATATTTGAGAGCATTGTGTTTTATCTTTTAATGTGCATCCTTCAACTATGGAGAAAGGCTGCAGTGGAAACTGCAATTCTTCCTTTGTTCAATTAGGCTGCATTTGAAAACTAAAGTTTATTTTTTGACTATTATAATGTATGTCCACATAGCAGAATATATAGAAAGTTCAGGAAAGTAGAGGCAGGAAAATTAAAGTCGTTTTACCAAAAGGTAACCAATGTTATTATTTCTGTCTCTTTTGTTGGAAATATTGTACATGTAACCCTTTTCTTTTTATTATTATCTTGTATTATTATCTTTTTTTTTTTTTTTCCTGAGACAGTGTCTCACTCTGTCACCCAGGCTGGAGTGTAGTGGCACGATCATGGCTCACTGCACCCTCAATCTCCTGGGCTCAAGCCATCCTCTTGCCTCAGCTTCCTATGTAGCTGGGACCACAGTGTGCACCACCATGCCTGGCTGATTTTAAAAATTTTTTGTAGAGACAGAGTCTCACTTTGTTGCCCAGGCTGGTCTCAAAACTCCTGGGCTCAAGCTATCCTCCTGCCTTGGCCTCCCAAAGTATTGGGCTTACATGCATGAGCCATAGCACCTGGCCCATATATGCATTCTTTTAACCTGCTTTTCTTCTTTCTTTCTTTTTTTTTTTTCCTCAGCCTCCCAAATAGCTGGAATTACAGGAATGCACCACCATGCCCTGCTAATTTTGTACTTTTAGTAGAGACAGGGTTTTCTGCCTCAGCCTCCCAAATAGCTGGGATTACAGGCACGTACCATCATGCCCTGCTAATTTTGTATTTTTAGTAGAGACGGGGTTTCACAATGTTGGTCAGGCTGGTCTCAAACTCCTGACCTCAGGTGATTCACCCGTCTCAGCCTTCCAAAGTGCTGGGATTACAGGAGTGAGCCACTGTGCCCGGCCTCTTTTTTTTTTCCTGTTAAGACAGGGTCCTTCTTTGTCGCCCAGGCTGGAGTGCAGTTATGTAATCATAGCTCACTGCAGCCTTGACCTCCCAGGCTCAAGTGATCCTCTCATCTCAACCTTCCCAGTAGCTGAGACCACTGGCATATGCCACCATGCCTGGGTAGTTTTTTTGTTTTGTTTTGTTTTTGTTTTTGTTTTTGTTTTGAGATGGAGTCTCACTCTGTTGCCCAGGCTGGAGTGCAGTGGTGCAATCTTGGCTCACTGCAAGCTCTGCCTCCTGGGTTCACACCATTCTCCTGCCTCAGCCTCCCGAGTAGCTGGGACTACAGGCGCCTGCAACCACGCCAAGCTAATTTTTTGTATTTTTAATAGAGACGGGGTTTCACTGTGTTAGCCAGGATGGTCTCGATTTCCTGACCTCATGATCCGCCCCCCTCGCCCACCCAAAGTGCTGGGATTACAGGTGTGAGCCACTGCGCCCGGCCATGCCTGGGTAGTTTTTATATTTTTTATAGAGATGAGATTTCGCTATGTTTCCCAGGCTAGTGTCAAACTCCTGGGCTCAAGCAATCCTCATGCCTTAGCCTCCTGAGTAACTGGGACTACGGGAGTGTGCTACCACACCTAACTAATTTTTCTTTTTCTTTTCCTTTTTTTTTTTTTTTTTTTGAGATGGAGTTTCGATCTTTCGTTCAGGCTGGAGTGCAATGGTGCAATCTCGGCTCACTGCAAGCTCCGTCTCCTGTCCCCCAAGTGATTCTCCTGCCTCAGCCTCTCGAGTAGCTGGGATTATAATTAGCCAGGCATAATTTTTCTTTTTGTAGACAAGGGGTCTCTCTATGTTGCCCACCCTGGTCTTGAACTCTTAGCCTCATGCGATCCTCCCGTCTTGGCCTCCCAAAGTGTTGGGATTACAGGCACGAGCCATGGATGCTGGCCAGATTCCATTTTTGATAGTAGCGTAAGCCAAATGTAAGTAACAACATTTGCTCTTTTCTCTTTTACATGGGTTTTCAAGGAGGGAGAAGTATATTCTTACCACCTGGACCACTGATTGTGTTGATTTGAAAATGGCATCGTGGACACTGGCTCCATATTGCAGTACTAAAATGTTCCTATCTGTGTGTCTTTGAGAAGTCACCATATAGAGAGACAGCTCTCTTCTATTTCTTCTTCTTCTTTTTTTTTTTTTTTTGAGACAGGGTCTCGCTGCTCTGTCACCCAAGAGTGTTGCAATCATGGCTCACTGCAGCCTTGACCACCCAGGCTCAAGCAATTTCCTCCCTCCTGAGTCTCCCATGTAGCTGGGACCACAGGCATGCGCCACCATGCCAGGCTATTTTTTTTTTTTTTTTGTATTTTTTGGAGAGACAGGGTCTCACTATGCTGCCCAGGCTGATCTTGTACTCCTGGGCTCAAGTGATCCTCCCACCTTGGCCTCCTAAAATGCTGGGATTACAGGCATGAGCCATCATGCCCAGCATGGCTAATATATGTTATTAGCCACTTAGCTAATATTAGCTGTTTTCACAATAGCTAATATATGTGCCACACACATAATGTAAATGATCTATAATCCTAATAACAACTCCGTATGGCAGATATTATTGTCTTCATTAATAAACCAAAAGGCCGAGGTTCAGAGAGGTCAACCACCTTACCTCGGGTCACACAGCAGATGAGTTGGAGTAACCTTCTCTTCATTCTGAGAGCACTTAGATTGGGGACCATACACACATTTTAAATTGAAGCAAAAATTCACATAAAATTCACTGTTTTAGGCTGGGTACAGTAGCTCACACCTGTAATCTCACCACTTTGGGAGGCTGAGATGAGAGTATCTCTTGAATTCAGGAGTTCGAGACCAGCCTGGCCAACATAGCGAGACCCCTTCTCTACAAATAGTAAAAAAATTACCTGGGAATGGTGGTGTGCATCTGTGGTCTCAGCTACTTAGGAGGCTGAGGCAGGAGGATTGCCTGAGCCCAGGAAGTCGAGGCTGTAGTGAGCTGTGATCACACCACTGCACTCCAGCCTGTGTGACAGAGTAAGACCCTGTCTCAAAAATAAAATAAAATAAAACAAACCATTCTAAGGTGAGCAATTCAGTGGCAATTTAGTGCATTCACAATGTTGTGCAACCATCACCTCTATCTAGTTGCAAAACATTTTCATTACCTCTAAAAGAGATCTTGTACCCATTAAACAGTTACTCTTCATTCTTCCTTCCTCCAGCCCCTGGCTACCACCAATCTGCTTCCTATCTCTATGGAGTCATCTATTATAGACTTTTATTTTATTTTATTTTTTTAGACAGAGTCTTGCTCTGTCACCCAGGCTGGAGTGCAATGGTGTGATCTTGGCTCACTGCAACCTCCACCTCCCAGGTTTAAACAATTCTCCTGCCTCAACATCCCAAAGAGCGGAGATTATAGGTGCCCACCACCACACCCGGCTAATTTTTTTGTATTTTTAGTAGAGACAGGTTTTCACCACGTTGGCCAGGCTGGTCTTGTACTCCTGATCTCAGGTGATCCACATGCCTCAGCCTCCCAAAGTTCTGCGACTTACAGGCGTGAGCCACCACGCCCAGCCTATTTTATATGTTATTTTATATCTTTTGAGATAGTCTCACTCTGTTGCCCAGGCTGGAGTGCAATGGCGCAGTCTCGGCTCATTGCAACCTCCGCCTCTCGGGTTTGAGCAGTTCTCCTGCCTCAGCCTCCAGAGTAGCTGGGAGCCTACTCCAGAGTAGGCGTGAGCCACCAAGCCCGGCTAATTTCTGTATTTTTAGTAGAGACAGAGTTTCACCATGTTGGTTAGGCTGGTCTCAAACCTCTGACCTCAAGTGATCTGCCCGCCTCGGCCTCCCAAAGTGCTGAGATTACAGGCATGAGCTACCGCACCTGGCCCTATTATAGATATTTTATGTAAGTGGAATTGTATGATGTGTGGCTTTCTGCCTCTGGCTTCTTTCACTCAGCAGAATGTTTTCAAGCTTTATCTGCATGGTAGCACGTGTCAGTACTTCTTTCCTTTTTTTTTTTTTTTTTTTTTTTGAGACGGAGTCTCGCTCTGTCGCCCAGGCTGGAGTGCAGTGGCGCAATCTCGGCTCACTGCAAGCTCTGCCTCCCGAGTTCACGCCATTCTCCTGCCTCAGCCTCTCCAAGTAGCTGGGACTACAGGTGCCTGCCACCACGCCTGGCTAATTTTTTTTTTGTATTTTTAGTAGAGAGACGGGGTTTCACCGGGGTCTCGATCTCCTGACCTTGTGATCCGCCCGCCTCGGCCTCCCAAAGTGCTGGGATTACAAGCGTGAGCCACCGCGCCTGGCCAGTACTTCTTTCCTTTCTATGGCTCAGAAATATTCTATGGTTCTTATACCACAATTTGTTTATCTGTTTGTTCATTTATGGACATTTGCAAAATTTCCACCTTTTGACTATTGTGAATAATGCTGCTTTAAACTTGTGTGTATGTGTGTTCATCTGAGCACCTGTTTTTAGCTCTTTTGGGTACGTACCTAGGAGTGGAATTGCTGGGTCGTATGGTAATTCTATGTTTAACTTTTTGAGGAACTGCCAGACCGTGTTTCATAGCAACTGCCCCATTTTACAATCCCTTCAGCAACATATGAGGCCTCCACATCCTCTCATGGGAATCGTCTCTCTCTCTCTCTCTTTTTTTTTTTTTTTTTGAGACAGTGTCTCACTCTGTTACCCAGGCTGGCATGCACTGGCATGATCAGGGCTCACTGCAGCCTTGACCTCTTGGGATCAAGCCATCCTCCTGCCTCAGCCTCCCAAATAGCTGGGACTACAGGTGCACACCATTTAATAATTAAAAAAAAAAAAAACTAGTCTGATATGGTGGCACATGCCTGTAGTCCTAGCTATTTGGGATGTTGAGGTGAAAGGAACACTTGAGGACAGGAGTTGGAGACCACAGTGAGCTATGATCTTGATTTTTTAAAAATTAGCTTAGCCACGTTCAGCTAATTTTAAATGTTTTTTGTAGAGGCAGGGTCTCACGATGTTGCCCAGGCTGGTCTTGAACTCCTGGGCTCAAGTGATTCTCCCACCTTGACCTCCCAAGTGCTGGGATTACAGGAGTGACTTATCGGGCCCAGTTTTTAAAAATTTATTTTATTTTTTTGAGAGGGAGTTTTGCTCTTGTTGCCCAGGCTGGAGTGCAATGGCGCGATCTTGGCTCACCACAACCTCCGCCTCCCGGGTTCAAGCGATTCCTCTGCCTCAGCCTCCCGAGTAGCTGGGATTACA
Organism: Hylobates moloch; assembly: GCF_009828535.3. Taxonomy (NCBI): domain Eukaryota; kingdom Metazoa; phylum Chordata; class Mammalia; order Primates; family Hylobatidae; genus Hylobates; species Hylobates moloch. The sequence continues at coordinate 97,002,722 of NW_026652276.1, forward strand.
GGCATGTGCCACCATGCCTGGCTAATTTTGTATTTTTAGTAGAGATGGGTTTCTTTTTTTTTTTGAGACGGAGTCTCGCTCTGTTGCCCAGGCTGGAGTGCAGTGGCGCAATCTCGGCTCACTGCAAGCTCCACCTCCCGGGTTCATGCCATTCTCCTGCCTCAGCCTCTCCGAGTAGCTGGGACTACAGGGGCCCGCCAACACGCCCGGCTAATTTTTTGATTTTTTGTATTTTTTAGTAGAGACGGGGTTTCACCGTGGTCTCGATCTCCTGACCTCGTGATCTGCCCGCCTCGGCTTCCCAAAGTGCTGGGATTACAAGCATGAGCCACCGCGCCCGGCCTGAGATGGGTTTCTTCATGTTGGTCAGGCTGGTCTCAAATTCCTAACCTCAGGTGATCTGCCCGCGTTGGCCTCCTAAAGTCCTGGGATTACAGGTGTAAGCCACCATGCCCAGTCTTTTATTTTTTATTTTTTTTAAGAGATAGAGCATGTTTACCTATGTAACAAACCTGCCACATCCTGCACACGTATCCCAGAACTTAAAATAAAATAAAATAAAATAAAAAGACAGAGAGACTCTCACTCTTAAAAAATAAAAGCTGGGGGCCCGGCGCGGTGGCTCACGCCTGTAATCCCAGCACTTTGGGAGGCCAAAGCGGGTGAATCACGAGGTCAGGAGATCGAGACCATCCTGGCTAACACAGTTAAACCCCATCTCTACTAAAAATACAAAAAAATTAGCCAGGCGTGGTGGCGGGCGCTTGTAGTCCCAGCTACTCAGGAGGCTGAGGCAGGAGAACGGTGTGAACCCAGGAGGCGGAGCTTGCAGTGAGCCAAGATCACACCACTGCACTCCAGCCTGGGCGAGAGAGCAAGACTCCGTCTCCAAAAATAAATAAATAAATAAAATGAAATAAATAAAATGAAATAAATAAAAGCTTGGGTGTAGGGGTGTGATCTCAGCTCACTGCAACTTCTGCCTCTTGAGTTCATGTGATTCTCCCGCCTCAGCCTCCTGAGTAGCTGGGATTACAGGTGTGCACCACCACTCCTGCTAATTTTTGTATTTTTGGTAGAGACAGGGTTTCACCATGTTGGCCAGGCTGGTCTCGAACTCCTGACCTCAAGTGACCCATCTGCCTTGGCCTCCCAAAATACAGGGATTACAAGAGTGAGCCACTGTTCCCGGCCTTTTTTGTTTGTTTGGTATTGAGACAGGGTCTTGCCCTGTCTCCCAGGCTGGAGTGCAATGGGGCCATCATAGCTCACTGCAGCCTCCAGCTTCTGGGCTCAAGCAATCCTCCTGCCTCAGCCTCCTGAGTAGCTGGGAGTATAGGTGTACACCACCACACCTGGCTAATTTTTGTATTTTTAGTAGAGATGGGGTTTCATACTCTTGGCGAGGCTGGTCTCGAACTCCTGACCTCAGGTGATTTGCCTGCTTTGGTCTCCCAAAGTGCTGGGATTACAGGCATCAGCCACTGTGCCTGGTCGCAAGCAACATTTACCGACTTGGTCCTGTGCACTATGGTGCCCACCCCATTCAGGGGGCTGGTGGTTTGGTGGTTAACATCAGAAGAGGGCTGATGCCACACTTCATCGTCTTTCCACGTCTTCAATCTTTCTTGGTGTTTCTTGACCTGAGAGTCACAGCCTTGTCTTCACTCCTTGTGTTGAGTTTTCTAGGAAACACTTTGTTTCGATCCTCTGGGACAGGCAAATGCAACACCTAGAATAAATGTGTGTGTTATTAAATTTCACCCCTAAATGAATAATTCTTGCTGAGGTGCACAGAGTGCAATGTGAGGAAGTAACATGAGCCTCAGAATCCACAGAAACTCAGACCTACGTGGTGGGATGGGAAAATCCTCCAGCAATTGAAATCAAATAAATCATGTCCTCTCCATAGAACCTTTTTCTTTTTTTTTTTTTGAGACAGAGTCTTGCTCAGTCACCCACTGGGGTGCAGTGCTGTGATCTTGGCTCATTGCAACCTCCGCCTCCCGAGTTCAAGTGATTCTCCTGCCTCAGCCTCCTGAGTAGCTGAGATTAAAGGCACTCACCACCACACCTGGCTAATTTTTGTATTTTTAGTAGAGACTGAGTTTCACCATGTTGGCCAGGCTGGTCTTGAACTCCTGGCCTCAAGTGATCTGCTCAACTCAGCCTCCCAAAGTGCTGGGATTATAGGTGTGAGCCACTACGCCCAGGCTTTTTTTTTTTTTTTTTTTTGAGACAGGGTCTCACTCTGTTGCCCAGGCTAGAGTGCGGTGGTGTGATCATAGCTCATGGCCTCACTGCAGCCTCCAACTCTTGGCCTCAAGTGAGCCTCTCACCCTGGCCTCCTGAATAGCTAGGACTACTGGCATGAGCCACCATATCAGGCTAGGTTTTTTTTTAATTTTCTTTTGAGACAGGGTCTCGCTCTGTTGCCTAGGCTGGAGTGTGGTGGCGTGGTCTTGGTTCACTGTAAGCTCCACCTCCAGGTTCACACCATTCTCCTGCCTCAGCCTCCCAAGTAGCTGGGACTACAGGTGCCTGCCACCACGCCCGGCTAATTTTTTGTATTTTTTAGTAGAGACGGGGTTTCACCATGTTAGCCAGGACGGTCTCAATCTCCTGACCTCGTGATCTGCCTGCCTCGGCCTCCCAAAGTGCTGGGATTATAGGCATGAGCCACCGCACCCAGCCCAGGCTAGATTTTTAAAACTATTATTATTGTAGAGATGGAGTCTTGCTATATTGCCCAGGCTGGTCTTGAACTCCTGGCCTCAAGTGATCCACCTGCCTCAGCCTCCCAAAGTGCTGGGATTATAGGCATGAGCCACCATGCCCTGCCCGAAGTTCAGTTTGATTTCATGGCCAAGGCTCTCCCACCCCAGCCCCTTTCCTGGCTCTGGAATTTCCACCCGAAGGTGGGCTTGTGCCGTTTCATCTTCAGAATCAGCAAGTCCACTCCGCATCAGGCAGGTGACTTAGTGGGCAGCTCCCCTTGACTTCTGGCTGTGGGAGTTTCAGATAAAGTCCAAGTAGCAGGCTGGGTGTGGTGGGTCACACCTGTAATCCCAGCACTTTGGGAGGCCGAGGTGGGTGGATCACTTGAGGCCAGGAGTTCAAGACCAGCCTGGCCAGCATGGCGAAATCCCGTCTCTACTAATAATACAAAAATTAGCCAGGCCTGATGGTGCAGGCCTGTGGTCCCAGCTACTCAGGAGGCTGAGGCAGAAGAATCACTTGAGCTTGGGAGGCAGAGGTTGCAGTGAGCCGAGATCGTGGCACTGCACTGCAGCCTGGGCGACAGAGTGAGACTCTGTCACAAAAGGAAAAAAAAAAAAAACCCAAACAAAAAACAAAGTCCAAGTCCAAGTAGCAAGAGGACTTTCAGTGAAACCATCTTTCCTCAGTCTTCCCTCTCTTTCCATAATCTGGTTACTAGAGATTAATTTTTCCTTTTTTTTTTTTTTTTTTTTTTTT
>NW_026652276.1:97011062-97053999 GCF_009828535.3 Hylobates moloch
TTTTTTTTTTTTGAGACGGAGTCTCGCTCTTTCACCCAGGCTGGAGTGCGGTGGCGCGATCTCGGCTCACTGCAAGCTCCGCCTCCCGGGTTCACGCCATTCTCCTGCCTCAGCCTCTCCGAGTAGCTGGGACTACAGGCGCCCGCCACTACGCCCGGCTAATTTTTTGTATTTTTAGTAGAGACGGGGTTTCACCATGGTCTCGATCTCCTGACCTCGTGATCCGCCCGCCTCGGCCTCCCAAAGTGCTGGGATTACAAGCGTGAGCCACCGCGCCCGGCCTTTTTTTTTGTTTTTTGAGACAGGGTCTCACTCTGTCACCCAGGGTAGAGTGCAGTGGCGTGACCACAACTCAGGCCAACCTCAACCTCTTGGGCTCGAGTGATTCTTGCACCTCAGCTCCCTGAATAGCTGGGACCACAGGTGCATGACACTATGCCTGGCTACATTTTATTTTATTTTTTATAAACGGGGTCTTGCTATGTTGTCCAGGCTGGTCTTGAACTCCTGGGCTCATGTGATTCTCCCACCTGGGCCTCCCAAAGTGCTGGGATTACAGGCGTGAGCCCCCTCACCCAGCTGCTTCCTTCCTTTTGATGGCTGAGTAGTATTCCACTGTGTGGATGTATTACCATTTGTTTCTCCATCTGTGGGTGGACATACGGCCCGTTCCCACCTTTTGGTTATTGTGAGCACTGCTGCTGTGAGTATTCACATACAAGGATTTGTTTGGGTGCCTCTGCTGGGAACATTTTTGGCTGCTTTTTGCTCTCAGTTTCTTTCTGGCCTTGCCAAGAGGGCTTCCAGATCCCCTTTCTCACTTGTGTCCAGGTTGGTCCTGCTGGGGCCCCCTACAGCTTGTGGGACAAGTGGTGCTTCTTGGAGAACCTGCTGGGTGACATGTCTCAGAGGGTCACAGCACTCGGCGGCCACCCAGCAATTAGGAAGCTGCCTTGTCATGCTCTCTGGAGAGAGTACCTGAGTATGTGGCTTGGCAGTTCTGTCTGTCGGTTTTCTGAAAGCAACCAGGAGATGTCCCAGCCTCTGTGGGGCAGGTGCAGCAAGAATCCACCTCCCTGAGTCACCACTTAGAGAGCCTTCAAGTCTGTGGACATCCTGTCTCATTTCAACCTTAGTGTTAACAGGATGTGTAAGACATGACACTGAAATGGGAGGGGAGGACAGTGAGGCCGAAACTCTGTCCAGCAAGGCTTACCATGGGAGGCTCCGGGAATGACTACTGAGGCCTGAACACATCTGGTGGACACAGTGAGCTTCCAGTAAAGGACAAGGGGCTTTTAGGCGCCAATAGCATTAGAAATAATCAGACATGGAATTTCTCTGCTGTGCCGTTTCCATACCTTTTAAATTTATTGAGGTGAAATTCACATAAAATTAGCCATTTTAAAGTGAGCAATTCAAGGCTTGGCGTGGCGGCTCACACCTATAACCCCAACACTTTGGGAGGCTGAGGCAGGAGGATCACTTGAGCCCAGGAGTTCAAGACCAGCTTGGGCAACAGAGCGAGATCCTGTCTCTCCAAAAAATACATATATGAGAAAACATTAACTGGGCATGGAGGTGCGCACATGTAGTCCCAGCTACTCAGGAGGCTAAGGTGGGAGGATCGCTTGAGCCCAGGAGGTTGAGGCTGCAGTGAGCTGTGATCACACCACTGCACTCCAGCCTGGGAGACAGAGCCAGACTCTATCTAAAAAAAAAAAAGTAGTTACTATAATATTGCTGTACTTATTAAATGATGAAGATTGTGATGGTGATGGTGATGGGGGTATTGATGGAAGTGCCAGGCAAAATCCAAGCCCCAGTAGCTGACTTCTCTCTTTTTTTTTTTTTTTCTTTGAGACAGAGTCTCGCTGTGTCACCCAGGCTGGAGTTCAGTGGCAGCGCAATCTCGGTTCACTGCAAGCTCTGCCTTCCGGGTTTACGCCATTCTCCTGCCTCGGCCTCCTGAGTAGCTGGGACTACAGGTGCCCGCCACCACACCTGGCTAATTTTTTGTATTTTTAGTAGAGATGGGGTTTCACCGCATTAGCCAGGATGGTCTCCATCTCCTGAGCTTGTGATCCACCTGCTTTGGCCTCCCAAAGTCCTGGGATTACAGGCGTGAGCCACAGCACCCAGCCCCCAGTAGTACACTTCTTATCCTAAATCCAGGAGAGAAAATGATGCAGGATAGTGAACAACAAGAGAGAGAATCTGGAAGAGTCTGCCTCCATTCAGGAGAAGCCGAGAGAACTGAAAGCCTTTTCAGGAATTAGGACATTCAGCTGGGTGCGGTGGCGCACACCTGTAATCCCAGCATCTTGGGAGGCTGAGGCGGGAGAATTGCTTGAGCCCAGGAGTTGGAGACCAACCTGGGCAACATAGCAAGACCCTGACTGTACAAAAAATAAGAAAAAAAAATCCCAGCTACTCAGGAGACTGAGGTGGGGGAATCACTGGAGCCCAGGAGTTCAAGACCAGCCTGGACAACATAGTGAGACCCCCATCTCTACACAAAAATTTTTTTAGGCCGGGCACAGTGGCTCACATCTGTAATCCCAGCACTTTGGGAGGCCGAGGCAGGTAGATCACAAGGTCAAGAGATTGAGACCAAACTGGCTAACACGGTGAAACCCCGTCTCTACTAAAAATACAAAAATTAGCTGGGCGTGGTGGTGCGCACCTGTAGTCCCAGCTACTCAAGAGGCCGAGGCAGGAGAATCACTTGAACCCAGGAGTGGAGGTTGCAGTGAGCTGAGATCGTGACACTGCACTCCAGCCTGGAGACAGAGCGAGACTCTATCTCAAAAAAAAAAAAAAAAAAAAATCTAATAGCCAAATTTTGGGCCACATGCCTGTAGTCCCAGCTACTCAGGAGGCTGAGGTGGGAGGATTGCTTGAGCTCAGGAGTTGGAGGCTGCAGTGAGCTATGATTGTACCACTGCACTCCAGCCTGGGCAACAGAGTGAAACCCTGTCAAAGAAGGAAGGAAGGAAGGAAGGGCAAAAGGGAGGGAGGGAGGAAGGAAGGAAGGTAGGAAGGAGAGAAAGAAGGAAGGAAGGAGAGAAAGAAAGAGAGAAAGAAAAGAAAGGAAGGAAGGAAAAGAAAGAGGAAGGGAGGGAGGAAGGAAAGAAGGAAGAAAAAAGGGAAGAAGGGAGGGAGGGAGGAAGGAAAGAAGGAAGGAAGGAGAGAGAGAAAGAAATAAGGAAGGAAGGAGAGAAAGAAAGAGAGAAAGAAAGGAAGGAAGGAAGGAAAGAAGGAAGGAAGGAGAGAGAGAAAGAAATAAGGAAGGAAGGAAGGAGGGAAAGGAAGGAAGGAGGGGAAGGAAGGAAGGAAAGGAAGGAAGGAAGAAAAAGAGGGAGGGAGGGAGGAAGGAAGGAAGGAAGGAAGGAAGGAAGGAAGGAAGGAAGGAAGGAAGGAAAACGAGACATTAGGCCGGGCGTGGTGGTTCACGCCTGTAATCCCAGCTACTCGGGAGTCATCCCAGCACTTTGGGAGGCCGAGGTGGGCAGATCACTTGAGGTCAGGAGTTTGAGACCAGCCTGGTCAACATGGTGAAACCCTATCTCTACAAAAAATACAAAAATTAGCATGGAGCGGTGGCACACGCCTATAAACCCAGCTACTCAGGAGGCTGAGGTAAGAGAATCACTTGAACCCAGGAGGCAGAGATTGCAGTGAGCCAAAATTGTGCCACTGCACTCCAGCCTGGGTGACAGAGCGAGATTCTGTCTTAAAAAAAAAGAAAAAAGAAAGAAAGAAAAAAGAAATGAAATCACTCTCTCCCTGTGACCCTCCTGCCCACCTGCTTAGGCAGAGTGCCTCCCTGCCAAGGTCCAGTAGGTCTCATTTCTTCCCTCCTTAGAACTCGGCAGTGTGGAGGGGTTAAAAGGGCTGTGACTAAGCTTCCAGCCAGCTGACTGGCCATCTTCTGATGAGCGGGCAGGCGCCAAGGGGAGACTGTGCCCTGGGCAGCGCATTTATGCGGCTGCGCCAGAATGGGATTTTTGTTTGCTTGTTTTCCAGCTCCTTTTTTACACACAGCAAAATGTTGCATGCTTGAGGGTGTGTCTCCTGTTTCCTTTTGTAGAAGACAATCCTTCACTTCCCAGATGGAATCAATCTGGGATGCATTTTCTTTGTGAGCCAGCCGTGTGCACAGCTCCGGGGTGGTGGAGACTGTCTTCTCTGGGCATCCTTAGCAAAAGACTCCACTTACCAAAGACCACCAAAGAGACAGAATCAAACAGTATTAGGGTCCTAGGGCTGCTGTAACAATGACTGCAGACTGGAGTCTTAAAAGCAACAGAAGTTGTCCAGGCGTGGTGGCTCACGCCTGTAATCCCAGCACTGTGGGAGGCTGAGGCAGGAGGATCGCTTGAGGCCAGGATTTCGAGACCAGCCTGGGTAACGTGGTGAAACACGGTCTCTACTAAAAATACAAAAAAATAGCTGGACATGGTGGTGCATGCCTGTAATCCCAGCTACTCGGGAGGCTGAGGCAGGAGAATTGCTTGAACTCAGGAGGCGGAGGTTGGAGTGAGCCAAGACCGTGCCACTGCACTCCAGCCTGGGTGACAAGAGCGAAACTGTGTCTCAAAAAACAAACAAACAAACAAAAAACAATAATTAGCCATATGTGGTGGCACCCACCTGTGGTCCCAGCTACTCGGGAGGCTGGAGGTGGGAGGATTGCATGAGCTCAGTTGAAGGCTGCGGTGAGCTATGATCGCAGCACTGCACTCCAGTCCGGGCAACAGAGTGAGATTCTGCCTTAAAAAAAAAAAAAAAAAAAAAGTAAAAAAAAGTGGAGGATCCTTCTAGGCCTCTCTTCCAGCTTCTGGTGGCTCCCGGCAATCCTGAGCATTCCGTAGATGGTAGCTGCATTGCTGCAATGTCTGCCTCCATTGTCACACACTTCCTTGTGTGTGTCTTCTCTCTTTTTTTTTTTTTGGAGATGGAGTCTCACTCTGTTCCCCAGGCTGGAGTGCAGGGGTGCAATCTTGGCTCACTGCAACCTCCGCCTCCTAGGTTCAAGTGATTCTCCTGCCTCAGCCTCCCAAGTAGCTGGGACTACAGGCGTTTGCCACCACACCCAGCTGATTTTTTGTATTTTAGTAGAGGCGAGGTTTCACCATGTTGGCCAAGCTGGTCTCAAACTCCTGACCTCAAGTGATCCACCCACCTCGGCCTCACAAAGTGCTGGGATTACAGGCATGAGCTACTGTGCCCAGCTCTACTTTTCTTTTAAGCAATACTGCATTTTGTTTGTTTTTGAGGTTCAATCATCTTTATTCCCTTGTGGCCCTTCCCAGTTAATGCCACCCAACCCCAGGTAGCCCCTGTGAAGTTGGGGCCTCTAGGAGGCAGTTAGAAGTGGGGGAGCTCATTCAGGGCTGAGTGGTGAGGGAGATGGATAATAGGGGAAACTTCTAGTCCAGATGGGACGTCAGGAAAAGATAGGAAGGAAGGGCCTCTGCTGTGGTGCAGCTCTCAGCGTCTCGGCCAGCTCGATGGGGGCCCAGAGTAGAAGCTGCCAGGGGAGGAGCCCCAGGATGCCCTTGTCCCCTGCTGTGCACCCAGTTTCCCCACTAGGTGACATCTCATGTAACTGTAGTAAAATATCAAAACCAGGAGTTCGACATTGGCATAAGGGGTGTATGTGGTTCTGTGTCATTGTATCACGCAGGTAGATCCATGCGATCATTGCCGCAATCAGGATACAGATCTGGGCCAGGCTCGATGACTCATGCTTGTAATCCCAGCACTTTGGGAGGTGGAAGTGGGCGGATCACTTGAGGCCAGGAGTTCAAGACCAGCCTGGGCAACAGCCGTTACAACAGCAACAACAACAAACTTAAAAAATTAGCTAGGTGTGGTAGCTCGCTCCTGTATTCCCAGCTACTCACTCGGGAGGCTGAGGTGGGAGGATCACTTGAGCCCGGGAGGTCGAGGCTGCAGTCAGCTATGATTGTGCCACTGCACTCCAGCCTGGGCAACAGAGTGAGACCCTGTCTCCCACTCCCTGAAAAATGATATAGATCTGTTCCATGATCTCAAATGCCAGAGAGCCTCCTGCTTCCCTGCTGCAGTCACACCACTGTCCTCCCCCACGAACATACCAACCCTTGTCAATCACTAATCTGTTTTCCATCTTTACAATGTTGTCATTTTGAAAATGTTACATAAGGCGGGGCGCAGTGGCTTACGCCTGTAATCCCAGCACTCTGGGAGGCCGAGGCAGGTGGATCACGAGGTCAGGAAATCGAGACCATCCTGGCTAACCCGGTGAAACCCCATCTCTACTAAAAAATACAAAAAATTAGCCGGGCGTGGTGGCGGGCGCCTGTAGTCCCAGCTACTCGGGAGGCTGAGGCAGGAGAATGGCGTGAACTTGGGAGGCGGAGGTTGCAGTGAGCCAAGATCACGCCACTGCACTCTAGCCTGGGCGACAGAGCGAGACTCCATCTCAAAAAAAAAAAAAAGAAAAAAGAAAATGTTACATAAATGAACTCCTATAGTATGTGATCTTTTGAGATTGGCTTTTATCGCTCAATGTAATGCCCTTGAGATGCGTCCAAACTGATGCTCATATTGTTTGTTCGTATTTTTATTGTTGAGTATTCCATGGTATGGATGTACCAGTTTAATTTTTTACTTATTATAGGACACCCTGGTTGTTTCCTGTTTTTGGTTATTATGAATAAATTGCTGTGAGTATTCATGTCTATGGTTTTGTTGGGACATAACTTTTTTGATTGTTTGTTTTGAGACAATGAAATCACTCCGTTGCCCAGGCTGGAGTGCAGTGGCAGGATCACGGCTCACTGCAGCCTCCACCTCTTGGGCTCAAGTGATCCTACTGCCTTAGCCTCCCGAGTAGCTGGAACTGCAGGCTCATGCCACCACGCCCAGCTAATTTTTGTACTCTTTGTAGAGATGGGGTCTTGCTATGTTACCAAGGCTGGTCTCAAACTCCTGGGCTCAAAGGATGCGCTCACCCCAGCCTCCCAAAGTGTTGGGACTACAGGCATGACCCACCATGCCCAGCCAAACATAACTTTTTTTTTGTTTTGAGACGGAATCTTGCTCTGTCTCCCAGGCTGGAGTGCAGTGGCACAACCTTGAGGGCTCACTGCAATCTCCACCTCCCAGTTTCCAGAGACTCTCCTGCCTCAGCCTCCCGAGTAGCTGGGATCACAGGCGCCCGCCACCATGCCTGGCTAATGTTTTGTATTTTTAGTAGAGACGGGGTTTCACCATGTTGGTCAGTCTTGTCTCAAGCTGCTGACCTCAAGTGATCTGCCCACCACGGCCTCCCAAATTGCTGGAATTACAGGCATGAGCCACTGCGCCCAACCCTGGATTCTTTTTTTTCCTGCTAAGTTTTAGAGTTCTTTATACATTCTAGAAATGAGTAATTTTTCAGATATGCAACAAATTTCTCCTGCAAATATTGGAAATATTTTTGCAATTGTTTTCTCCCTGTTTGTGGCTTGTTTTTTTATCTTTTTAATTGGGTCCTTCACAGAGTATAAGTTTTAAATTTTGATGAAGTTCAGTTTATTGATGTTTTTTCTTTTATGGATCGTGTGTTTTTGTTGTTGTTGTTGTTGAGACAGACTCTGGCTCTTTTTCTCAGGCTGGAGTGCAGTGGTGTGATCTCGACTCGCTGCAACCTCTGCTTCCCAGGCTCATCCCACCTTAGCCACCTGAGTAGCTGGAACTACAGGCATGTGCACCACCATGCCTGGCTAATTTTTGTGTATTTGGTAGAGACAGGGTTTCTTCATGTTGCCCAGGCTGGTCTCAAACCCCTAAGCTCAAGCAATCTGTCTGCCTTGGCCTCCCAAACTGTTGGGATTACAGGCGTGAGCCACCATGCCCAGCTGGATTGTGCTTTTGAAAGTGTCATGTCTGGCCGGGCACAGTGGCTCATGCCTGTAATCCCAGCACTTTGGGAGGTGGAGGCGGGCAGATCACAAGGTCAGGAGATCAAGACCATCCTGGCTAACACGGTGAAACCCTGTCTCTACTAAACGTACAAAAAAAAAAATTAGCTGGGCGTGGTGGCAGATGCCTGTAGTCCCAGCTACTTGGGAGGCTGAGACAAGAGAATGGCGTGAACCTGGGAGGCGGGGCTTGCAGTGAGCTGAGATCGCACCACTGCACTCCAGCCTGGATGACATAGCGAGACTCTGTCTCAAAAGAAAAAAAGAAAGTGTCATGTCTAAAAACTTTTCACTTAGCTGTAAGTCCCAAAGATTTTCTCCTGTTGCCTTCTAAAAGCATGGTTTTCACACTTGGCATTTAAATCTATGATTTTTTTTTTTTTTTTTTGAGATGGAGTCTCGCTCTGTCACCCAGGCTGGAGTGCAGTGGCGTGATCTCGGCTCACTGCAATCTCCACCTCCCAGGTTCAAGCAATTCTCCTGTCTCAGCCTCCTGAGTAGCTGGGATTACAGGCACCCGCCACCATACCTGGCTAATTTTTGTATTTTTAGTAGAGACGGGGTTTCACCATATTGGTCCGGCTGCTGATCTCGAACTCCTGACCTCAGAAGATCCGCCCACCTCGGCCTGCCAAAGTGCTGGGATTACAGGCATGAACCACTGCACCCAACCCTATGATTCATTTTGAGTTAATATTTGTATAAGTTAATTTTTGTCAGGTTTCTTTTTTTTTCAATTTTTTTGGCTATTCTTACATTGCTATACTTTTTTTTGGCCTATAAATATCCAATTGCTCCAGCACCATTTGTTGAAAGACTATCCTTCATCCATTGAATGGCTGTTAGTCCGTTGTCAAAAAGCAGTTGTCTGTAATCCTAGCACACACCTGTAATCCCAGCACTTTGGAAGGCTGAGGCAGGCAGATTGCATGAGCCCAGGAGTTCAAGACCAGTGTGGGCAACAAAAACACACGATCCATAAAAGAAAAAACATCAAAAACATATAAAAATTATCCAGGCATGGTGGTGTGCGCCTATAGTCCAGCTGCTTGGGAGGCTCAGGTGGGGGGATGGCTTAAGCCTGGGAGGTGGAGGTTGCAGTGAGCCGAGATCATGCCATTGCATTCCAGCCTGGGTGACGAAGCCAGATCTTGTCTCAAAAAAAAATCAGGTGGCTGTACTTGTGTGGGGTTATGCCTGCCTACTGTATTCCATTCACCTGTGTATCTGTCTTTCAACCAATACCACATGGTCTTCATTACTAGCGCTACATAGTAAGTCTTGAAATTGGGTACAGTGATTTCTCCTACTTTTTCTTTTTCCAAATTGTTTGAGCTATTTTATTTTATTTATTTATTTATTTATTTATTTATTTATTTATTTATTTATTTATTTTTGAGACAAAGTCTCAATCTGTTGCCCAGGCAGGAGTGCAGTGGCATAATCTTGGCTCACTGCAACCTCTGCCTCCTGAGTTCAAGCGATTCTCTTACCTCAGCCTCCGGAGTAGCTGGGACTACAGGCATGCGCCACCACGCCCGGCTAGTTTTTATATTTTTAGTAGAGACAGAGTTTCACCATGTTGGCCAGGCTACTTTTGAACTCCTGACCTCAAGTGATCCACCCACCTTGGCCTCCCAGAAGTGCTGGAATTACAGGCATGAACCACTGTGCCCAGCCTGTTTGAGCTATTTTAGTTCCTTTGTCTTTTTATATAAGTTTTAGAATAATCTTGGCTATATTTACTAAACATCTTGCTGGAATTTTGATAGGAATTGCTTTAAACCTGTATCTCAATTTGGGGAGAATTGTACTATGTTGAGTATTCTAATCCACGAACACAACATGCCTCCCTGTTTATTTGCATCTAGTTTGAGTTCTTCTATTTCAGTGTTTTGTCATTTTCAACATACAAATCCTGTACATGTTTCGTTAAATTTACACTCATGTGTTTTTTTTGTTTTGTTTTGTTTTGTTTTTTGAGACAGAGTTTCGCTCTTGTTGCCCAGGTTGGAGTGCAATGGTGCGATCTTGGCTCACTGCAACCTCTGCCTCCCAGGTTCAAGCAATTCTCCTGCCTCAGCCTCCTGGGTAGCTGGGACTACAGGCATGTGCCACCACGCCTGGCTAATTTTGTATTTTTAATAGAGACAAGGTTTCTCCATGTTGGTCAGGCTGGTCTTGAACTCCCAACCTCAGGGGATCCACCTACCTTGGCCTCCCAAAGTGCTGGGATTACAGGTGTGAGCCACTGGGCCCAGCCCTCACGTGTATTTTTTTTTTTTTTAAGAAATTGTACATTGCATTTTGTTTCAAATTTTAGATTCCAAGTTTGCATTGTTAGTACATATTAATAGAAATACAATTGATTTATATGTATTAATCTCATATCCTGTAACCTTGCTGAATTCACTTATGAGTTCTAGGAGGGTTTTGTAGATTGTTTGGAATTTTCTTTTCTTTTTTTTTTTGAGACAGTCTCACTCTGTTGCCCAGGCTAGAGAGCGGTGGCATCATCTTGGCTCACTGCAACCTCTGCCTCCCGGGTTCAAGCAATTCTCCTGCCTCAGCCTCCCCAGTAACTGGGATTACAGGTGCCCGCCACCACGTCCAGTTAACTTTTGTATTTTTAGGAGAGACAAGGCTTCACCATATTGACCAGGCTGGTCTTCAAACTGAGCTCAAGTGATCCTCCTGCCTCGGCCTCCCAATGTGCTGGGATTACAGCATGAGACACCACATCCAGCTGCAATTTTCTATGTAGACATTTTTTCTACATAGACCTTTTTTTTTTTTTTTTTTTTTTTTGGCGGGGTCTCACTCTGTTGCCCAGGCTGGAGTGCAGTAGTGGCATGATCACAGCTCACTGCAGCCTCAAACTCCTGGACTCAACCAATCCTCCCACCTCAGTCTCCCAAGTAGCTGGGACTACAAGTGCATGACACCACACCTAGCTAATTTTTAAGTCTTTTGTGGAGACAGGGTTTCACTGTGTTGCCCAGGCCAGTCTCTTTTTAAATTTTTCTAAGTGAAGGACAGTTGGCCCCTATAAGAGTGTCATAAAGGTCTCCAGCGCCCTCATAGTGATTCCAGGTGCTGAGTTCTGACGTGTCCTTCACTGAAGGTTATTGACTGCCTGGGCACGGTGGCTCATGCCTGTCATCCTAGAACTGCAGGAAGCCAATGTGGGAGGATTGCCTCGGCTCAGAAGTTTGAGCTCACTCTGGGCAACATACTGAGACCTCGTGTCTACAAACAATTTTTGAAAATTAGCCAGGCGTGGTGGTGTGCGCCTCTCAGCTACTCAGGAGGCTGAGGTGGGAGGATTGCTTGAGCCGGGGAGGCTGAGGCTGCAGTGAGCCATGATTACACTATTGCCCTCCAGCTTGGGCCTGACACCCTGTTTCAAAAATAAATAAATAAATACAAATTAAAAAGTCATTGACTGCTGTCTTCCGTTGAATCCCCAGGGCCTATGTGGTGGAGAGGCTAAGAAACAGGTTTTGTTTTGTTTGTAGCAACAAGGTCTCACTCTGTTACCCAGCCTGACCTTGACCTCCTAGCCTCAAGCAATCCTCAACCCCTCAAAGTGCTGGGATTACAGACATGCACCACCATGCCTGTCCAGAAGCAGGTTGCTGAATGAAGAAACTAACATCAAAAGACGAGGCTTGGAGTCCCCAGATTCCCTTATGAAAATGCACACGTGTGTCTGTGGCCCTAAGAACCCAGTTATTTGGCAGACTGATGAGGTATACAGTGGAGACACATGAGCAGGGACCACGGACCATGGCAGGGGTGAGTTCCAGAACGCAAATTTGGAGGGAGAGACAGCAACGAGAAGGTGGCGGTGGAAGGAGGGAGCCCTCACCGAAACTCAGCTTTGCCTCCCAGCTTGGCAGACAGATTCCCTCTGGCTTGTGAGTTAGAAGTCGGGAAAACTTTCTACTTCTGTGGATAACGATGACGAGTATTTATTGAGTGCTTATTGTGTGCTACACACTGTATATGACAGCATCTTGTTCTCACAGTAACTGTATGGGCCGGGGTTGTTGTTGGTTCCATTTCACAGAAATTTCACAGGAACTAGGGCACAGAGAGGTGAAGCAACTTGCCCAAGGTCACACAGCCAAGAAACAAAAGTGCCTGGCCCATCTGATTTTAGAGCCTAGGTAGTACCTTGTGATATATCATGGCTGGGACCCAGTGACAATTACGGGTCGTTAGTCGGTGTAATAACCAGAACTCATGGATGGCGTTTGCTGTCCTACAAGCCAAATTGCAGTATCACATTGGCGTGGGTGCCGTTAGGCCCTCCAGATCACAATGCCCTGTGACTGGTGTTGGGACGCTTGATTGCTGGCTAGGAGCACACTTTTTTTTTGAGACGGAGTCTCACTCTGTCTCCCAGGCTGGAGTGCAGTGGCGTGATCTCAGCTCACTGCAACCTCTGCCTCTTGGGTTCAAGCGATTCTCCCGCCTCAGCCTCCTGAGCAGCTGGGATTACAGGTGCGCGTCACCATACCCAGCTAATTTTTGTATTTTTAGTAGAGGTGGGGTTTCACTATGTTGGTCAAGCTCATCTGAACTCCTGACCTCGTGATCTGCCCGCCTCGGCCTCCCAAAGTGCTGGGATTACGGGCGGCAGCCACCGCGCCCGGCCTAGGAGCACATTTTCTATTCCAAGAATCATGATCGCAGACACAGATGTGCTACATCTTGTTGGCTGTCATTTTCATTCTTTTTCTTTTTAATTGCCTGTCCAATAGTACACTCTGCACCCCAGGATGGATTCTCTTGATGATTTTAAGCTGCATGCTGCAGACTCTGACCAACTTAATTTTTTAAATTAAATTTTTTTTGTTGTTTTTAGTAGGTCAGGGACATACTATAGAAATGAAGAACCAGGCCAGGCTCAGTGGCTCATGCCTGCAATCCCAGCACTTTGGGAGGCTGAGGCAGGAGGATCACTTGAGCCCAGGAGTTCGGGACCAACCTGGGCAACACAGTGAAAATCTACAAAAGAAAAAAAAAAAAAATTAGTCGGGTGTGGTGGTGCTCGCCTGTGGTCCCAGTTTTCCGGGAGGCTGAGGTGGGAGGGTTGTATGAGGCCAGGAGTTTGAGGCTGCAGTGAGCTGTGATTGCACCACTGCACTCCAGCCTGGGCAACAGAGCGAGACCCTATCTCAAAAAAATTAGAAGTAGATAAAAATAACCGTTTTTAGTACTATAGAAGACACCTTGTATATAATAACTCTTAGTATTGAAGCTGCTTTGAGTGGATATAATGTTTTTCTTCCAATGACAAATAGCTCAAACTGTGGTCAAATTATTTGTTCCAAGTTTACCACAGAGAAATCTGACTACCTTTGTTCTTACAAAAATGCAAGTCACTAATCAATCTAAAAGGAATTAAGCTGCCCTTGGTAATGTGAGGCCAGGGAACTGATGTCAATTGTGTGGATTATTCCGGGGATAGAAGAATAAGGCCAAGGTGGACTGCATTGAACAGCTAGAACGAGAGACAGAGTATTGTGAAGGCTGGAACGTCTGGGCTTTTGAAAATTTAATAAGGATGTGACTTGACTGTTGGACCCTTGTCATTTGCCTGCGCAGAACGGAGTATGTTAATTTGCACGAGATCATCTCCATTCCAATGAGATGTTTTCTTTCCTAAATGAAATTAGGTTGCAGAAAACATTCCTTTCCTTTCCTAACTGTGAGCTGACGGTGAGCTGGCCACAGTGCGTGTCTTCTCTGGACTGCGACAGATCCCCGATGTAACAGAATACTTGAGTCCCCATCTGCTGACAGTCACACATTTGTGCCTGCATTTCTTAACTATTATCAGGGGAGATGAGAGCTGCTCCAGGCAGGGTCTGGAGTAGCTCTAGCCTGGGTAGCTCGGGAAGCCTCTTTATGGCCAAGCATCAAGAAACCGTCCTTGGCAGGGTTTTGGCTCTTGTGACCCTCAGCGCTGGGAGAGGACACTTCTGTCTGATTTCACAGACTTTCACTTGGAGGATGGATGAATGTACAAAGAAGAAGTCCTCTGACCTTTCCGGAATGTTCACATTCTTGATTTCTTAAACTATTTCTGCAGTGGTCAAAAGGCTGATAAATGGGTTTCAACATGTTTTCAAAATGTTTCCCATTTTTGATGGCCCTGTTCATCCAGCAGTGGTAAGAAATATTGTTGTTTTCGCTTTTTTGACATGGCCACACCCTGCAGCAGACAGCAGAGACAGAATAAATACAGACTACCGTCTCTGTCCTGAAGGAATTTTTTGTTTTGTTTTGTTTTGTTTTGAAATAGGGTCTCACTCTGTTGCCCACGTTGAAGTGCAGTGTTGCGATCCCGGCTCACTGTAGCCTCAACCTCTGGGCTTAGCCTCCTGAGTAGCTGGGACTACAAGTGTGCACCACTGCACCCGGCTAATATATATATACATTTTGAGACAGGGTCTGGCTCTGTCACCAAGGGTGGAGTGCAGTGGTGTGATCTCGACTCACTGCAACCTCTGCCTTCCAGGCTCAAGCGATCCTCCTACCTCAGCCTCCCCAGTAGCTGGGACTACAGGCTTGTGTCACCATGGCCAGCTAATTATATTTTGTATTTTTTGTAGAGATAGGGTTTTGCCGTGTTGCCCAGGCTGATCTTGAACTCCTGAGCTCAAAGGATCCACCTGTTTTGTCCTCCCAAAGTGCTGGGATTACCGGTGTGATTTATTTTTTATTTATTTATTTTTTTTAGAGACATGGTTCACTATGTTGCCCAGGCTGGTCCTGAACTCCTGGGCTCAAGCCATCCTCCTGCCTTGGCCTCTGAAAGTGCTGGGATTACAGGCATGAGCCACCGTGTCCAGCCCTGAAGCAGTTTTAAGTCTGCAAAGCCAATTCACATGAAATAGCAAATACTATGAGAAAATCTACAGAGTCAGATGTCAAAATTACAATTTTTTTGTAGAGATAGATCTCTTTCACCTTTCTGGATTTTGGCTTATTCGAGTCACTCAAGTCTGTCTGTCGCCCGGTGATTGCAGTGGGCAATTCTGCCTCATCCCAAAGTGCTGGGATTACAAGCGTGAGCCACCGCGCCCGGCCGAGACAGGGTTTCACCATGTTGGCCAGGCTGATCTCGAACTCCTGACCTCAAGTGATCTGCCTGCCTCGGCCTCCCAAAGTGCTAGGATTATAGGCATGAGCCACTGTGCCCGGCCCCTAAAGCAGTTTTAAGGCTGCAAAGCCAATTCACATGAAACAGCAAATACTATGAGAAAGTCTACAGAGTCAGATGTCAAAATTACAATTAAATAATTATTTGCTTAATGGCTTTATTCCCTCTAGGCCATCCATTCCATAAGCCTGGGGACTGGGCCGGGTGTGGTGGCTCACGCCTACAATCCCAGCACTTTGGAAGGCTGAGGCGGGCGGATCACGAGGTCAGGAGATCGAGACCATCCTGGCTAACATGGTGAAACCCCGTCTCTACTAAAAATACAAAAAATTATCTGGGCATGGTGGCGGGCGCCTGTAGTCCTAGCTACTCGGGAGGCTGAGGCAGGAGAATGGCTAGAATCCGGGAGGCAGAGCTTGCAGTGAGCCAAGACAGTGCCACTACACTCCAGCCTGGGCAACAGAGCGAGACTCTGTGTCAAAAAAAAAAAACAAAAACAATACCTGGGGACTGAATTTATCTTTTTCATCATTTTCCCAGCACCTAGGACAGTGTCTGGAATACAGAAGGTGCCTAAATATTTATCATCTGACCAAATGATTGCAATGATTTAATAATTGGGGTTAATACTTGTTATTCTGCAGCGATGCCTGCTGCATGAATTATTTTCCTTACAAATTCACTTATAAAACTTTCAACATCTGAGCAAACCACTCATAAACTATGCATAAAGTGAGTGCCTATCTTAGTAACTAAAATACTTAAAGTTCCTATATGTAGAGATAATATGTATGTAAGCAGATTAGATCACTGCTATCTTGGTGGGATTTGAGAGATGCTGGAAAGCACTTCTTTTTGAAAATATCTAATTTTTCCATTAGATATTAATTCCTTCGAGTTGTGAAGATTTTGAAGTCTTCCAATTTCCCCATTAAAGCACAGAAATGACACCCAAAACCTTTATCCCCCCAACGTTTTTGCAGAATTTGTTGAAATGCAAGCCCAGGCTAAACCATGGGGATAATACAATATCCTCCTTATATAACTGGGCTGTGCTTTAGTCTGATGACAACTAGATTAGATGGAGATCAGAGAAGCCACTTTCAGATTAAAACTCTGAGAAAAGCACCTGTGGATCACATTCTAAGACACCTAAAGAATTAAGAATAGACATGAAAAAGCATTTATAATTGATAGTATCTCTGAGTTCAAAGCTCTGAATATCTCATTATCAAGTTCAAACTAATGCTGTCGTTTTTTCTCAGTAACTACGCTCTTATCTCCAAGATAACAAAGCTGACGGGAACAAGATCAGGAAGCCGAGTCTGGGGGTTGGGAGTTGAACCCTACATCTCCTGACTCCCAGACCCCTTTTCTGGTGCCTCTTTGTCGCTCAAGCCGTCAAACACCTTTGCACGCAGCAGTGTCCCTTGGCTGGGTGTGGTGGCTTACGCCTGTAATCCCAGCACTTCGGGAGGCCAAGGTGGGAGGATCACTTGAGTCCAGAAGTTTGAGACAAGCATAGGCGAACATGGCAAGATCTCGTCTCTAAAAAAGAATACAAAAATCAGCCGATGCGTGGTGGCATGTACCTATGGTCCCAGCTATTTGGGAGGCTGAAGTGTGAGGATCACTCGAGACACAGCACTCCAGACTGGGCAATAGAGCGAGACCCTGTCTCAAAAAAAAAAAATGTCCCTCGTGGGTTTGGTTGCATGAGAATGCTTCGTGTTTAATTCTTGAGGTTATTAGGAGATTGATCTTTGAAATCATCCCGTAACCTTGAACCAAAAGGTGAAAGTTGTCCACTTTTATAGATGACAACAGAAGGATCCTTTGGTTCAATGGACAGCTTGTAAATATAAAACAGTTGCTGGAAAATTATATTAGAGATGAGCTATCTCCTCCATTACAATGTTTGCTTTTCTTTAATGCAATTGAGTTCCAGCAGAAAGGCTTGGGAGGGGCCACAAGCAATGCTTCAGGAGTTACTGGAAGCGAGGTACGGGAGTGAGAGAGGAGATCCATCGATGTGGAGCAGGGGCCAGGGGAGGCCTTCTGCCCAGGAGGCCTGTGCTGAGGACCCTGGCTGTGCCCAAGGGAAACTGAATTCAGAGCTCCTTCTGCATCATAAATCCAGGACAGCTGGCAGCTCTCCAAGGGAGACTGGCGCTAAACTCCAAGGGCATCAGCCGCCAGATTGGCCAACCCCTACAATGCCCTTTGCGAGCTGAGCCCCAGGTGTGTTGAATTGGGATTCCGTTCCAACCTCATGACCACATTCATTTACAAGCCCTGCATTTTGTTAATTTAAAAATGCACTCGCCAAGAGGGAAGGAGGAGAGGCTCCATTAAATATAAGACAGCTGAAAGGCTGGAATTATTCTGACATGCATGTCTTAGGAAGGAGAAGGCCTGACCTTTTTTTTTTTTTTGAGACAGGGTCTCACTCTGTCACCCAGACTGGAGTGCAGTGGTGCAATAACTCACTGCAGCCTCTACCTACTGGGCTCAAGTGACGTGACCTCCCACCTCAGCCTCCCCAGTAGCTGGAACTACAGGCACATGCCACCATGCCTGGGTAATTTAAAAAAATTTTTGTAGAGATGGGGTCTTGCTATGTTACTGGGGCTGGTCTCCAACTTTTGTTCTCCAGCAATCCTCCCACCTCGGCCTCTCAAAGTATTGGAATACAGGTGTGAGCCACCGAGCCTGGCCAGGCCTGACTTCTGAATGTGTTCGTTTCTTCATCTTTTACCCCGAGTGCACGTGCAAGTTGCACCCCTGGCCACTGGGTTTTGCAGAGTGTCGCGTTCCAGTGTCTGGGGCCCCACGTCCGTCCGCAGGCTACTGGAATGCTGAGGGCGAGGAGGCTTCGCTCCACGCACACCAGATCAGCCTGCACCCCAGGGGCTGGGTCTGCAGCCTCCCCCAGCGCAGACGCCGCCGGGCCCGGCGGGCTCCCGAGGGCGGGGCTGCGCGGCCTCACGCCCCGCCCACCGCGGGCAGGGGCGGGGCATGGGTCAGGTGACTGCACGCCGAACACCGAGGCCCCGCCCGGCGGGAGGAGGCCCGGCCGCGACCCGGGCCGCGCGCTGAGGAGCCGCCCGGTCGCCTGCGCGCTCCCTCCGGCGGCGTCCCCAGCCCGCGGCCCCTTTGCTGCCGGCCCCCGGCTCGCCGGCTGCGGGAGTGGCCTCAAGATGGATGAAGACGGCGGCGGCGAGGGTGGTGGCGGTGAGTGTCGGAGGTGTGGTGGGCTCGCCGGCGGCCTGGGGTCCGGGTCCGGGGGCCGGGGGTCGCGGGCGCGGCGCCGGGCCCGGGTTCACCGGAGGAGACGGGGTCGGGGGCAGCGGCAGCGGCGTCCGCTGGAGGCCTGAGGCGCGCCGGGCCAGGGCCGAGGCGGGGTCTCCGGGGGCCCGAGGGAGGGGCGGGCCGGGGTCGCCGTCCAGCTCTGGCGAGGGTCTCGGTACCAGGCCGGGGCTGCCGCGGGCCGGGGTCGCTCCGGAGTCTCGGGCCGGGGTTTGGGTGTCGCTCCTCTGGGGCGGGGGACCTTGCGGGGCGACCTTCCCCGCATCTTGTTGCCAAGGGCGTCCACGCCCTCCGGAGCCCGGCGTTTCGGACGCCCCCTTTCAGCTCAGGTGGGCGGAAGCGGCTGAGCCGGTGGGAAACCGGGAGGGGAAAGTTTTGCACTGGAGGCTCCTCGAGGGTACAGGACAGGAGGGCAGGGGGAACGGTTGGAAAGCGTGACAGTCTGCTTGGCTTTGGGTCAGAAACGGTCGCTGGATTTGCTCGAACGGGGAGGGGGCCAGCTGGAGTCCAGGTCAGGGTAGACGTTTTAGGAAACGGCAGACGCGACAGAGTGAGCAAAAAACTCCGTGGAGCCGAGGGTGGGGGTCACGAGCTGCACCCAGCACCGAGGCGAGACCGGAGAGCCAGGTGTGCTCCTGAGTGGGTCGGGTCGGTGCCCGGCGTGGCCCAGGTGGTCTGTGTCTGACGTTCGGTTTCCTCTTGCTGGAGGAATCGTGTTTGTTGGAAATTATTTCGTGGAATACAAATGACTGCTGGGTCATGCTGGGAATTAGATTTTAAAAACAGGAGAACGTGCCTCTGTATGGAGTGGGTGTTCGCTTTGGAAAGCAAAGAGTTAATGCCCGTGTTTTTACAGTAACAGCCGAAGTTGAGGTTCTCTAGACTTTTTTCTTTTCTGAAGATCTCCTTTGAGCTGACAGATAAATCATCAGAATCATCAGAACCCCATGTAATAAGGGAGCAGTTTAGAGAAATCTTAATTACAGGCTGCCGGAGCAGCTGCCTGTAAGAATCAGCAGTATTGAATGCTTCAGGATGAAGTGGTTCATCATCAAGGTGCCTTCTAGAATTCAAGTGCTGCTCAGGGGGAGATTTTTTTTTTGCTGAAAGACGCGATGCAGCCAGGATGGTGGGAAGTTGGCACCCGTCATGGCATTTGGCGAGTTCAGTTCTTATAGTTGAAGCTAGGGGTAGCACTGTGGCACCGAGTGGGTGTGTTGATGAAAAGGGAGCGCTGTGGAACGAAGGCGCCCAGTTGCGAACCCTCCTACAGTCAGGCTGTCCGTCTGGAGCCATGAGATCCTAAGGAATGGATTCCCGGTGGATGTCGTGTTTCCTGCCTGTCACAATTTGGGCACAGCAGTTTTCCCTTGTTCGAAAAGAAAGACAACTGTAATATGCAGACGTTGGACATTAGCGTCAAGGCAGCTAGCTGGCTTGCCAGTTTTGTTTGTAAGGTGCTTTGGGCTCTGTGAGTAAAGAAATGTAGACTTGAAGATAAAAGCAGGAATAAAGAGGAAAAAAGGAGGCTTTAATGTGCTCCAGCAATTTGCAGGTCTTGAGTACTATTAACAGAGGATGATGTTAAGTATCAAAAGTCTTAAAACTGTCCTTGGGTTGTTAATATCTCTTCTGGGAATATATCACAGGGAAGCAACCTTGAAATAAACCCCTCACGTAAAAAGATGTGTATTATGCTGTTTAAAATAGCAAAAAGTTGGAAACATCAACGCCGACAGTAGGGGCATGGTGAGGTAAATTATGGGAAGTTTACTGAAGTATTTTACAACCATTAAAATAAGCAGTTTTATACATCATGGTTTAAACAACATAAACATTGGTGACGTGGATTATTTTATTTTCTTTTTATATTTTCCAAGTTTCTGGAATAAGTGTGTATTTCAGATTTGAAAAAAACCATCAAAGACGTGAATGTTTTAAGTGTATCATTTAATTCATCTCACTGGAACATTCAACAGTGAAGATTTATTGATTGCCCATCAAAGTGCCAGCCAGCATGCTAGGTGCTGGAAAATAACTTTTAACCTTTATTGATTTAGTTTATAACTAGCTTTCTCCCTTGCTTTGTGACAGACACTTAAAAATATTTTTGGCAATATTAGGATATTTATTTTTGAAACAGGTGAAAAGCAAAGTTTTGAAATATGAGTGATATTGTAATTATTGTATAAACTTTATGTGCTTATATTTAACTCTCGACTGTTGTAAGTTTTGAAGTTAACATACCTCTTTACAGTTAATGCCATTTAGATTTTTAAATGCTTTAAAATTCATGTTTAAAAAATAACGTTGAGTTCTTTTAAAGAGAACCATTTCAGTTGCCAGCAGATTATAAAGCATAACATTTTTTGGTATATTTTTAGAAGGTAGTACATAATGTTGAACTGTATCTGGGGGAGTCAGTTAAAGCTTGTTTAAAAGATAGGGTAAATAATCTATTAAAACAGTAGTTATGGTAGAGGCCAAAGATAATTGAAAAGGTCTTTTTTTGGTTAATGTTCAGGTTAAAAGACTTGAAAGATTGATTCCTACTTGCTATGTTTATAAGTTAATTTAGCTTTTTGTCCACTGTATTGTTCTTTCAATGCAAGATAAGGAGAGAGAGGATGGTGGCATGAATGGCTGGAAGGCAGTTACAAGAGGAGCAAGTGGGGGGCACAAGATTACAAGAACACATTGTTCCTTGCAGTGTGTGCAGAGTGTAGTTAAGGCATTTTTAATTCCTATGGGACTTTGTTGCCTTTCAGTTTTTCGAGAACAGTTCTTGAGCTAAGTCTCTACTTGGAGGGTGGCTGGCTAGTTTGGCTCATTGGGATTGTCTTCGTGTCCTGTTTGGGCATCTGTCTGATTGATGGTCCTGAATGGACCATCGCTGGCAGATGAGGTGAATTAACTATAATTGACATTCTTCTCTCTGCCCCCCTTCGCTCCCTGATCGATGTAGGTGTCTGTGCTTCAGGTGAAGAGATGCTGAGCCTTGTTCATAACAAAATACATGCAAATTAAGACTAGATTGAGCTCCCACCTTTCACCTTCGGACAGGTGATAACCCCCAAGCGTGAAAAGTCTGTTTCAAGTTTGAAACATTTGAACGGCAAGGCCGTTTCAAACATTTACGGGTAAGAGTGTAAAGTAGTCACAGGCAGGGCCAGCCCATGTCCTGTTGGCTCAGATCCGTTTCTTGCCCTTTCCCTGCAGGGACTCACCCCTGCAGGCAACATTTCCCAGGCCCTTGGTCAGCTGACTTCCGGCTGGGATTGGCCACTGGGAGCCACTGGCAGGAGGAATGGGAGGAGGAAGGACAAAAACAGGTTATTTCCCCTAGGTCTGCCTCAGAGAGTGTCTCTGGCATGTGCCTTGTCTCCTTTTGGCTCCAGCTCCTGCCCCTTGGTCCTAGCGTTTGAGCCTTGGAAATACCTCCTCCCTTTTACCCTCTATTTGAGAAGTGGTAACAGCAGCTTGCTCTTGCTAATCTTTGGATTATCATTTCCTGTTTGGCTTTTCAGTTTTTCCATTACGCCGGTCACTAATTCCTTATATTAAATTCCCTCTATATCATATTCTTAAAGGGATGGTTTCTCTGGATGTCTCTGTTTCTCTGGGTGGACCCTGATAGATACAGGTGCTTTAGGCAGTAACTTTAAAAATTACAGGTGTGTAAATCCTTTGACCCAGCAATCCAGTTCTAGGAATTTAACCTGCAGATATATTTGTACACGTGTGAGATAACATAGGTACAGGATTATTTATTGCCTTGAGTGTCCATCAGCAAGCAAGAGACTTATCAGATAAATCCATACCCAGATGATTAATGAGGTTGTAAAGTTGTAGAAAGGAACGAGGAAGTTCTTTTCTTAGTCGACATGGAGAGATCTCCAAAATATCTTAAGTTACAAGAGCCGGCCGGGCGCGGTGGCTCACACCTATAATCCTAGCACTTTGGGAGGCCGAGGCGGGTGGATCATTTGAGGTCAGGAATTCGAGACCAGCCTGGGCAGCATGGTGAAACTCTGTCTCTACTAAAAAAATACAAAAATTAGTTGGGCGTGGTGGTGCGTGCCTGTAATCTCAGCTACTCAGGAGGCTGAGGCAGGAGAATCGCTTGAGCCTGGGAGGTGGAGGTTGCCGTGAGCCGAGATTGCGCCACTGCATTCCAGTCTGGGCAACAGAGTGAGACCCTGTCTCAAAAAAACAAAACAAAATTACAAGAGCAAAGTGTAGCAAAATGTGCATTGCGTGCTCCCATTCTTGTGTTTTGAAAGAGGAAGTGATGGCTGATGCATGCAGATTTCCTGGAAGGTGAAACAAGGAACCAATAACAATGGTTACCTGTTTGGGGAGGATGATGGGAACTGAGTGGATGGGGGAATATAGGGGGGAAGGAAACTTTTCACTATGCGCCTTTTTATTTTTTGAAATTCAAAAAAGTTTGGATAATCTATCTTCAGTTTTTCTAAAATTGGAAAGCAGTTTCATAGAAACAGAATACGCTGGTAAGAAAATACCCATTTTACACCTTTTTTGAGGGAATTTTTATAGATTAAAAAATACGGCCGGGCACAATGGCTCACACCTGTAATCCCAGCACTTTGGGAGGCCAAGGCGGGTAGATCATGAGATCAGGAGTTCGAGACCAGCCTGGCCAATATGGTGAAACCCTGTCTCTACTAAAAATACAAAAATTAGCCAGGCATAGTGGTGCGCACCTGTAGTCCCAGCTGCTCAGGAGGCTGAGGCAGGAGAATTGCTTGAACCCGGGAGGCAGAGGTTGCAGTGAGCTGAGATAGCACCACTGCCTGGTGACAGAGTGAGAGTTGGTCTCAAAACAAACAAACAAAATATTCTGGGAAGACAGCAACAAAAAGATAATGTGATATTCAATGTAAGGTTATGAAATGTTATCTATTTTTCAGTCTGAAGTAAGTTAACTAATGTACTTTGGAGAGTTTAAAAAGTGGATGCTTTTAGATTATGCTTAGAGTATATTGTTTTGTAGTCATTTACTCAAATATTGATGGTGTCTCTACCAAATACCAGTTTCTATGCATGGCACAAGAGCTGTTAGTGTCTGTGTTATGCCGTTTTTGCATTGCTATAAAGAAATACCCGAGCCTGGGTTATATATAAAGAAAAGAGGTTTCATGGACTCATGGTTGTGCAGGCTGTAGCTGTACAGGCACAGTGCCAGCGTCTGCTTGGCTCCTGGGGAGGCCTCAGGGAACTCTTTACTCATAGTGGAAGGTGAAGCAGGATCAGGCACATCACATGGCCGGAGCAGGAGCAAGAGGGAAGAGATGCCACACCGTTAAACGACCAGATCTCAGGAGTACTCACTCACTGTTGCAAGGGCAGCACTGAGCCATGAGGGATCTGCCTCCATGATCCTGTTGCCTCCCCTCCAAGTCCTACCTCCAGCATTGGGGATTACAGTTCAACATGAGATTTGGGCGGGGCATATATCCAAGCTGTATCATTGCCTAATAGTGGTGAATACGGCAGATAAATTTCCCATGTTCATGGAGCTCATGTTTAGATGGAGAGACAGACAAAAGAGGTAAACAGCTATATATAAAATAACCACATATTATGCTAGATGTTTTAAAGGAAATCAACAAGAGGTTGAGGAAGAGAAAGTGAGGGATGGGAGAGGTGTGGGGAAAGACCGTGGCCAGGGAAGGCCTCTGAGGAAATGCCCTTCGAGGTGCAATCTATAGGGATAGTGGACCAGACAGAAGGAAAGGCATGGAGCTGGCAAGAGCTGAGTGTTCTAGAGAATTAAAAGCAGCTTTGTGTGGCTTGAATAGACAGTGAAGCGGGAGAGATAGACTGGGGCCATGTCAGGCTTTCAGTAGCTAAGGAATGCAGATTTTATTCTAGGTACATGAAACCGCTGAAAGATTTTTAAACGGGGAAATCTTATTTGTTTTACATTTCAATAATTTTAGCTAATATTTACTTGATGCTTTATGTCCTGCATACTTTCTACGTCTTAATTTAACTCTTCATAATATTACTATTTTCAGATTGGAAAATGGAGGCATAGGGAAGCTATTTGTCTCAAATTTCACAGCTAGCAAGTGGTGGGGCTGTGATTCGAACCCAGGCCTTCTGTTTCAGAATCCTGATTCTCAACCACTGCCCCCTGCTTTTTAGAGAAGCATATTCTTGACTCCTGAGTGGAGAGTGGGTTGGAGGAGGAGGGAGGACTTGGGAGAAGGGAGTTGTTGCAGTGGTTCAGGTGAGAGTTACGGGGCTTGGTGGGTTAGGGTGGTAGTGGGAAATATGGAGGGAAGGATATATATAAAACACATCTGTATAAAACATACAGAGAAGTACAAAGAATAATGAAACCAGCACTCTTGTTCCCACTACTCAGAATTGACATAATAGTTGTCAATGTTCTGTTGCATTTTTAAGGTCTATTTTTTAAAAAATAAAGCATAACTGGTAAGTCTCTCCATCTCAGTATATTGTGGTGTTCTTCTTCCAGTTGCTCAGGCCAAAATTTTGGTGCCATCTTTTACTTCTTTTGCCTTAAGCCTTCTCACGGTTCTCCCATTGTCATCCTTGTTCACACTGCAGCCAGGGCGATTCCCTTTGACACGTAGGTCATGTCACTCCTCTCTTAAAGTTTGCTCTTTCCTCAGTTTATTGAGAATCCTATTCTCAGACCACCTTACATGGCCATGGCCCACACGCTGTAGTTCAGGGGGCTGCAAGTTCTTCTTTTTTTTTTGAAATGGAGTCTTGCTCTGTCACCTAGGCTGGAGTGCAGTGGTGCGATCTCGGCTCACTGCAACCTCTGCCTCCTGGGTTGAAGTGATTCTCCTGCCTCAGCCTCCTGAGTAGCTGGGACTACAGGCGCATGCCACCATGCCCGGCTAATTTTTTGTAATTTTTTTTTTTTTTTTTTTTAGTGGAGACGGGGTTTCACCATATTGGCCAGGCTGGTCTTGAACTCCTGACCTCGTGATCTGCGTGCCTTGGCCTCCCAAAGTGCTGAGATTACAGGCGTGAGCCACCACGCCCAGCCAAGCTTTTTTTTTTTTTTTTTTTTTAAATAAAAGGACCAGATAGTAAACCTTGTAGGCTTTGTGGGCCACATATGATCTCTGTCACAAGTCTTTTTTTTTTTTCCATAACCTTTTCAATATGTAAAAAACATTCTGACCTTTGGGACTGCCCTTGACTACTACTCTAGTCCCCTGCTATCTGTTTGACATTTTCCATCACTCCTCTCCCGTTTTCTCCCTGACTCTGGTCTGTCTCATTGGTCTCCTTGCCAAGCACACTCCTGTCTCAGTGCCTTTGCACCTGCTGCCCCTGTGGTGGTTTCCTCTTAGATACCTGCATGTGGTGTACCCTTGCTTTGTTCAAGTTTCTGCTCAAATGTTTCCTTACCACAGAAATCTTCCTTGACCAACCTGTCTAAAATCACATTCATTGTTACTCCCAGCTCCGTTTTTCTCCCTTAGCGCGTGTCACCCCTTACCTATTATATATGTTTCTTTTCTCTTACAATATGAGTTCTATGAAAGTAATATTTCTTGCTTTTATCCAGTTATATCTCCAAGATCTAGAACAGTGCTTGCTACATAGTAGCCTTTCAGTAAATATTTGTTAATAAATACTGAATAAAGTTGAAGTCACTTTTGTCTAGCAATCCCTGGTCCTTTTGCTCTTTGCTTTCGTGTTTCCTAGAGGCAGCCATTGTGAATTTGATATGGGACCCTCTGGTGTATGGTGTTTTTGTTTGTTTTTTGAGATGGAGTCTCACTCTGTCACCCAGGCTGGAGTGCAGTGGTGTGATCTCAGCTCACTGCAACCTCCATCTCCTGGGTTCAAGCGATTCTTCTGGCTCAGCCTTCTGAGTAGCTGGGATTACAGGCGGGTGCCACCACACCCAGCTAATTTTTGTATTTTTAGTAGAGACAGTGTCTCACTGTGTTGGCCAGGCTGGTCTCGAACTCCAAATGATCCACCTGCATTGGCCTCCCAAAGTGCTTGGATTACAGGCATGAGCCACTGTGCCCGGCCTGGTATATGTTTCATACTTCAACAGATGTGCATGTGCCTCTGTAAGCAATGTACAGGTCTCTCTTTTGTTTTTTTTTTTCTTTTGAGATGGAGTTTTTGCTCTTGTTGCCCAGGCTGGAGTGCAATGGCGTGATCTTGGCTCACTGCAACCTCCGCTTCCTGGGTTCAAGCGATTCTCCTGCCTCGGCCTCCTGAGTAGCTGGGATCACAGGTGCCCGCCACCATGCCCAGCTAATTTTTTGCATTTTTAGTAGAGATGGGGTTTCACCATGTTGGCCAGGCTGGTCTTGAACTTCTGACCTCAGATGATCCGCCCGCCTCGGCCTCCCAAAGTGCTGGGATTACAGGTGTGAGCAACCGCACCTGGCCCTAATTGGTTTTAGAAAGATTATAAAACCAAGATCACACTGTATGTAATCTTCTGCAGCTTGCATTAGAGATTATCCTTGTGATTGTATATAGACCTTGTTTATTTTAACTGTGATCACATTTTGTCTATCTTGTCCTGTGTTGAACTTTTTTTTTTTTTTTCTGAAGACAGTGTCCTCACTCTGTTTCCCAGGCTGGAGTGTAGTGGTGCGATCTTGGCTCATTGCAACCTCTACCTCCCCGGTTCAAGCGATTCTTCTGCCTTAGCCACTTCAGTGGCTGGGATTACAGGCTTGCAACACCATGCCCTGGTAAATTTTTTTGTATTTTTAGTAGAGACAGGTTTTTGCTATGTTGGCCAGGCAGGTCTCGAACTCCTGACCTCAAGTGATCCGCCTGCCTCGGCCTTCCAAAGTTCTGGGATTACAGGTGTGAGCCACCGGGCCTAGCCCTGTGTTCAACTTCTTAATGTCAGTGTTACACTGGTGGTGTTACAAACGGTACTGAGGTGAGCTCCTTAGTCTTCTCTCCCCTCACAAATGTGAGTTTGTCTAGAGTATATTTCTAGAATTGCAGTTGTGAGTTATAGGCATGCTTCAGTTTTAATAGATAACAGATTGCTTTCTCTTTTTTTTTTTTTTTTTTTGAGACAGAGTCTCACTCTGTTGCCCAGGCTGGAGTGCAGTGGCGCAATCTCGGCTCACTGCAAGCTCCGCCTCCTGGGTTCACGCCATTCTCCTGCCTCAGCCTCTCCGAGTAGCTGGGACTACAGGCGCCCGCCACCACGCCCGGCTAATTTTTTTGTATTTTTAGTAGAGACGAGGTTTCACCGTGGTCTCGATCTCCTGACCTCGTGATCCGCCCGCCTTGGCCTCCCAAAGTGCTGGGATTACAAGCGTGAGCCACCGCGCCGGGCCGATTGCTTTCTCATTAGGGGCTTTTGAGTAGTGTGATTTCCCAGCATTCTAATCAGCACACAGTGTTTGCCTTACTTTTAAATATTTGCCTATCTCATGAGTAAGAAATGATGTATTGCTTCAATTTGTGTTGCTTTATAGTGACAATATATATTTTAAAAACTGTTATATTAGGTTCAGGGTTACATGTGAAGGTTTCTCATAAGTGAGCTCTTGTTACGGGATAGAATGTATTTTGGAGAATCAGATGGACATACTGTCAGCTTGGAGAAGGTTAGAGATACAAGAACTGTAGGAATCAAATATGGCTAGGTTTCTCGATTGGTAGTGGTGTTGCTTAATGAACAGGGGAAAAAAACTATTGTGAGGGTTCATTTTTTTTTTTTGGTCAAAAATATCTTTTCTTTGCCTCCACTTAAACACAATTTTTTTATTACAGAGTCGCGCTCTGTTGCCCAGGCTGGAGAGCAGTGACGCCATCATAGCTCACTGCAGCCTTGAACTCCTGGACTCAAGCAGTCCTCCTGCCTCAGCCTCCTGAGTAGCTAGGACTACAGGCATGTGCCACTGTGCTAAGCTTGCCTCTGTTTTGAAGGATAGTTTCATCAGGATTATAGTTGGAGGCTTTCAAGTTAATTTATTGCAATTTTTTTTTTTTTTTTTTTTGTGAAGATGGGAGGTCTCACTATGTTGCTCAGGCTGGTGTTGAACTACTGGCCTCAAGTGATCCAAAGTGTTGGGATTACAGGCATCAGCCACTGAGCCTGGCCTTTCTACAGTGTTTTGAAGGGGTAATTTGATTGCCTTCTGGCTTCCATTGATTCTGTGGAGAAGTCAGCTGCATCAGTCTTGTTGTCTGTCTTTTCCAGTTAGTGTGTTTTTTCTTCCCTTTAGGCTGCTTTTGAGATGTTCTCTTTGGGTTTGGTTTTCAGCTGTTACGTGGTGTGTCCAGATGTGGTTTTCCTCAAGTGTATCCTGCTTTGGATCAGTTGTTCTTTTTCTTCTTTTTGGCAGTGCTGTGACAAAGCTTGATCTTAAATTAGATTTACAGAATTCTTGTTCGTTATCTCTTCATTGATTGCTTCTGCTGCATTTCCTGCCTCATGTCCTTCCAGGACTGTAATTACCTGTGCATTAAACATGTCCTCTGTGTCGTGTCCTGTATGTCTTAGATTCTTTTCTGTGTTCTTTATCCGTTTGCCTCTCCATGGTTCACTCTATATCTTCTGACTTATATTCCGTTGTACTAATCCTTTCTTCAGCTGTAATTGCTGTTAAACTCATTCAGTGAGTTCTTAATTTCCATTATTGTCTTTTCCAGCTTTCTTTTTTTTTTTTTTTTTGAGATGGAGTCTCACTGTGTCGCCCAGGCTGCAGTGCAGTGGTGCAATCTCGGCTCACTGCAAGCTCTGCCTCCCGGGTTCACGCCATTCTCCTGCCTCAGCCTCCCGAGTAGCTGGGACTACAGGCGCCCGCCACCATGCCCGGCTAATTTTTTTGTATTTTTAGTAGAGACGGGGTTTCACCATGTTAGCCAGGATGGTCTTGATCTCCTGACCTCGTGATCCGCCTGCCTCGGCCTCCCAAAGTGCTGGGATTATAGGCGTGAGCCACCGCGCCTGGCCTTCCAGTTTTCTTGATTTTTTTTTTTAAAGATTCCAATTTTCTGCTGGCGTTTTTTATCTTGTCAACTGCTTTATTATACGAATCACAGTTATTTTAAAGTCTGTGTCTGATAACTCCGATATTTGGATGCCTTGTGTGTTCTATTGTCTGTTTTATCCTTGGTTTTCAGTCATGTGATCTTGATTCTAGATATGCCTGTTGAGCTTTAATTAAGTTCTGGACAATGTATATGAAAAATTATAGAGATGATTCAAGACCCTGCCCGTTGTCGTCATTTGAGGATTTGGCAGGCAGTTAAAAGTAAGGGAATATCACTTTGCTCTTTTTTTTTTTTTTTTTTTTGAGACAGAGTCTCACTCTGTCACCTAGGCTGGAGCACAGTCAGGCTCAAATGATCCTATGATCCTCCTACCTCAGCCTCCCAAGTAGTTGGGACTACAGGCACATGCCACCATGCCCAGCTAATTATTTTTTATTTTTGTAGAACCAAGGTCTCACTATGTTTCTCAGACTGGTCTTGAACTCCTGGCCTCAAATGATCTGCCTGCCTCAGCCTCCAGAGGTGCTGGGATTACAGGCCTGAGCCACCTCACCTGGCTGGAATATCATTTTAAAATTATGAGGCTTGGTCTATTCTGGTTTACCCTTCTTCTAGGTTACAGCCTTCAGTGGTTCCCACTGAAAGCTTGGGATGCTTCCCAGGGCCTCTTCTACTTGGCAGCCCCTGAACTCTGATTTTTGTCCCCTCAGTCCCCTAAGACTGGTGGCTATTCTGCTGACCTTCTTGGATTCTCAGTCACTTGTTTCTGTTTGGTATTTTGGCTTCCCAGCTTCTGCTGTGAATTGGCAAATCCCTCAAGGAGAAAAGTGGCCCTGGTGATTGGGCTCACTTCTCTGCACCCCCCTTTTCTCTCTGGAATCCTGGCCTCCAGAGTCCTCACTGCATGGGTAGCTCGCTGATGCCTTCAAACAGTTGTTTCTAATAATTTGTTCAGCTTTTTAAGTTGTTCTTGGCAGAAAGGTTGGTCTGCAATGAGCTAGTCAGCTTTTACTGGAAGCAGACTCAGGAATTCAATTTTGCTATTTAAAATGGACTTGTCAGTGAGATATCCTAGTGGAGATGGTAGGCAGTTGGCTGTGTCAGTCTGCTGCTCAGCAGACTAATTTGGGTAGGAGATAAACATTGGGGAGATTTTAATTCATGTGAGTGGAAGAGCTCACATAGGGAAGAGAGTTGAGAGAGGAGAAAAATCCTAGGACTGAGGACAGTGCAGCAAAGGTGACTGGGAGGGTAACCAGTGAGGCCTAGGAAGCCTTGAAGATTGTGTGGCATTGCAGAAGAGAGAAGGAGTGATCAGCTGTATTGAATGCACTTAGAGTTGGCCTAAAATGGGGATGGAGACATGTCTACTGGACTTGGTGATATTAAAGAAAAACAGTTTGGGGAGAGGCAGGGAGCTAGCTAGACTGGAGTGGGCTAAGGAGCTAGTTGGGGAAGGTGTGTCTTTGCTGAAGGAAAGGCATGTGCCATGGGCCTTAATTGGAAATGTGGCATGTTACGAGAATACAGGGGAAGCCTGAGTGGCTGGAGCTCAGTGAGGGAAGGGTATGTTTGTTTTGCAGCAAAATACTTCTCAAGGAAGTTTTCACAGGAGACCAATAATCATTTATATCAGGCATGTTAGAATAATAATGCTGTTTACATTCTCACACTCTTAGTATAAGTAACTTTGGGAGAGGTAGATTAGTTCTAAGAAATTATTGGCAGATCCTTTAGAAAGCGGGTTTGTCAGCCTGTAATATGGGACTATTGAAACTTTTGAAATGAAATGAAATTTAAAAAATAGGTTTTGTCAAAGTACCCTAAAAGCCGCTTAAGATATATTAAATATTGGCCAGGCGCGGTGGCTCACGCCTGTAATCCCAGCACTTTGGGAGGCCGAGGAGGGTGGATCACCTGAGGCTGGGAGTTCCACACCAGCCTGACCACATGAAGAAACCCTGTTTCTACTAAAAATACAAAATTAGCTGGGTGTGGTGGTGCATGCCTGTAATCCCAGCTACTCAGGAGGCTGAGGCAGGAGAATCGCTTGAACCTGGGAGGCAGAGGTTGTGGTGAGCTGAGATTGTGCCATTGCTCTCCAGCCTGGGCAACAAGAGCAAAAATCCGTCTAAAAAAAAAAAATTATATATATATAAATAAATATATATGTATGTAAAATAGTTTGAGTTTGTAGGGAAAATAGTAAAACATTTAAATGAGAGTAGAAAATACATGACTCTCCATCCTGATTTTTGAAGTTAACCAAACATAAACTTTTTATAGTTAATATCAGGTACCCAATTAACATAGAACAGACATGAGATTCTGTAGTGCTTTATAATTTGGCTGGGGCCAATACAGCAAGCATTTATTTCGGATAAATATCTTTTCAGTATTATGTAAATATTAGAAGAGACTCACCTGAGTCAATTTCAGTTGGCCAAGAAGATTTTTTGATTTACTTTCCTAGAGTAAATTTACTCTCTTAGCTGACTTGATTTTTAGTAAGTCACCAGGAACGCTGTTCAAATAGGAGAGAATAAAAGTTCCTGCTTTAAACTCTCAACAGGGTTATTGTTAATTACTATAGTCTTCTTTTGGAAAACTTATGTCTGTAATTAATAAAATCAGCAATTTGCTGTAAAACAAAGCATTTGGATGATGATCAGAAAGTATTTCCCAATATCTAGGTAATTAGTGATTTTTTCCCCAAGTTTTCATCCAGATGTTTGGCAATGTGTAGACACAGCCTTACTGCAACTTTCTAATTCACTTTCATGGGAACATATAATATTCTCCGTTTATTTTGGACAGCAGAGTTTCCCTTTTCTCTGGACAGATGCATATGAAACACATGCTCTTTGAGTGGAGTTTGTGGTCCTCTGAGAATTCTCTGAAGGAGGAAATGGGTTGACCTATTTGGTTGCTATGAAGTAAAAACAATCTTGTTTTCATTTTTTAGTGAACATCTGGGTTGCATTTATTATTTCACATTCTGGAAGTTCTGTAAAACCACAATTTGATAATATGAGGGTTCATTAAAGCAGTAATTATTGAGCTATTTTTATAGTTGATTCAAGAATTAGGGTGGCTGATAGACTTTAAACAATATTTTTTCGTTTCTATAAAATGTAACTTAAATAACAGCTCTTGATTTGAAACCATAAAATGGGACGTAGGTATTTTGGGGGGCAGAAGAAGGATTGAACAACCAGTTTATTTCTCTGTTGCCTGTTGCCTTGTAGCTTGTGGTCATTGTTACAGCCATATTTGACTGTGTAGAAGACATTGTTGATGCCCTATTGCAAATCCACCCTTCTTTGCTTCTTTGCCCACAGAACCATGAATTGTTTACATATTTACCCATCAGGGAAGAGGACTTTATCACCACAACGGGCTATATCTTAAATAGTCTAAGCAGGTGGGATAATCCCTCTTTCTTTATCCATGAGTGGAGGAGAGGTGAAAGTGTCACCCAAGTCTGGCCAATGTGCAGGGCAGTTTGCAGGGAGATGTCTCCAAGAAGTTTCTTCCTTCACAAATAAACATATGAGGAGTTGCGTTTCTTTTCTTTTCTTTTCTTTTCTTTTTTGAGACTGGGTCTTGCTCTGTCTCCTGTGCCAGAGTACAGTGGCATGATCATGGCTCTTTGCAGTCTCAACCTCCTTGGCTCAAGTGATCCCCCCACCTCAGCCTCTCAAGTAACTAAGCCCTCACCACCACGCTCCGCTAATTTAAAAATATTTTTTGGAAAAAAAAATTTTTTTTTATAGAGACAAGATCTTGCTACGTTGCCCAGGCTGTTCCTAAACTCCTGGCCTCAAGTGATCCTTCCAGGAGTGAGCCACCGTGCCCAGCCCTGTTGCATTTCTTATGCTAGACATTGTTGGGCCTGGATGAGTAGCCAGCTTGCATTCACAATGGCTCTTAATTAAGCCTGTCCATTTCCAAGCCTACACCCTGAGGATGACCAGCAGGATTCTAGATGGTGCTGTTGCTGAATTTCACCCACCCAGGAACCTCCCTACCTCCACACTTCCTGTCATGTGGGACAGTAAATACCCCTCTTGTTTAAATGATTGAGTAGCAGTGTACTGTAACTTGGAGCTCAAGGCATCTGGCGTGATACTGGCTGTAGCAGCAGGTAGGTTTCATTCTGTCATTCATTCAGTAAGGATCTCCTTGCCATAGAGTGCAAAGAGAAAAACACCTTTTCTCTTCCATAAATATTCATTAAGCATATAAATATTACTTTAGGAACTTGGCTAGGTTGTATTTTCTTTTTGAGATTAACACTTTCTCCCCTTTTAATAAAACAAAATACATTTTCGTATTCTTAGAAATACATTGTTTCGTTTGGCAAATCTTTATGTGTATTTTAACATGTACATTTAGAAATATGCAATAATCAAAGGTGGCATTGGCAATTTAATATTCTGTTAGAAGACAGGACTTCCTTTTAGTTCTTTACAGAGAGGGAATAAAATAATCAAGAATGTCCTTTTCCAACTTTCAGTAATTAGATTAAAATTTTTTTGAGTTGAGAAAGGATCAGACA
The DNA here is from genome assembly GCF_009828535.3 of Hylobates moloch. Lineage (NCBI taxonomy): Eukaryota > Metazoa > Chordata > Mammalia > Primates > Hylobatidae > Hylobates > Hylobates moloch. Next base: position 97,045,075 of record NW_026652276.1, read on the forward strand.
AATGAATTCAGTTTTGTTTGTGTTACAGTATGGGAAAATTGAAGAATTTTAGTGTCTTTTGAATGTTTGGCCTGTTCACATGATGAGGCTGTATTTCCCAGGCGTGGGAGGATGAGCGATTGTAGACTTTGATTCAGTATATGACCACACTTCTGAGAGCATGACACATTTCGAGAATAAATGATGCCTTTCATTGCCTTAAGTAAAAAAAAATCTTCACATTGGATAAGTCTTCTTCTAAAATGTTGCGTTTTCTCGGGAATCACAGGTTGTCTGTTACGGACTATGTTCCTGAAATTTAGTTTAAAGTAGTGGTTAAGCTGTATACTAGTCAAATGGTTACTAGGATGTTTCAGTTTTCACAAAAGAAAGTCAAATGCCTTCTTTCCTTCCTTTTTGTGGTCAGACTGGTCTTGAAGTCTGCTAGCTCTTGCTCGCCACACGTTGTCCCGCTAGCATTCACTCTTGATGACAGCTCACAGAGGGAGCAGAGTCCAAATGGATGTGGTGTGTCCTGCCCTCCCTTGGCTCCCCCAGTAGTTGCTCTGCCTCACAAATGCCCAGTAATTTGGCTGGACATGCAGAACATGACTTTTTAATTTTTTTAATCTGGAAAGAACATAAGCTATTTCCCCTGGGTTCTGCTGCTATTAGTACTTGGACATTTGTTTTAGGATTTAAGTCTTTATTACCTTCCCACTGCTTCCACCCCTCCCCACTTTGCTCTTCTCAGTAGAGGAGTCTGGGGGCTTCTCTCTTTGCATGTCTTCCTGTCAAGTATTACCTATTATGATCCTGGTGAAGAGCGGACTGTCTTGCATCTAAAGGTAAAGAAGACCATCTATTTCAGAAGTCTTGTTAAGTTCTGCGCTAAAACTTTTATCTCCCATTTCCGTTTTACTTGTAAAGGGTAGCAAAGAATTTGTGTCTTCGGAGAGAAGTCCACTATCCTAGTCCTTCCAGCCCCCTTGAGGTTTGGTGCAGGCCTGCCTGGGAGTTCCACAAATGGGAGTGTGCTCTAGGGCCCCCTGCCTGAACCAGTGGTCAGTGACTCCCTTTGGAGAGAATATCCCTGCCGAAGTTCTCCAGTCTCAGGACTTGCTGTAGGCGGTTTTATCTTGGTTTCAGCCATCAGGAAATGTAGTCGATTGGATCAGTGACTGGGAATTTCAGAAACAGAGTTTACAGGAGTGCTGTTTCCTTATAGTTGTAAAGTTATTGACAGGGCCATTTCAACTTTGGTTAGAGATTAAAGGTCAGCCGGGTGTGGTGGCTCATGCCTGTAATCCCCGCACTTTGGGAGGCCGAGGTGGGCGGATCACGAGGTCAGGAGATCGAGACCATCCTGGCTAACACGGTGAAACCCCGTCTCTACTAAAAATACAAAAAATTAGCCGGGCGTGGTGGCGGGCACCTGTAGTCCCAGCTACTCGGGAGGCTGAGGCAGGAGAATGGCATTAACCCGGGAGGCGGAGCTTATAGTGAGCCGAGATGGCACCACTGCACTCCAGCCTGGGTGACAGAGCAAAACTCTGTCTCAAAAAAAAAAAAAAAAAAAAAAAAGATTAAAGGTCAGGCTTGGGTAGTCACACTAACCTGAGCATCTCCCCTACATTCTAGAGAGGGGAGTCTGTAATTCTTTAATTTCATAAGAGACTTGAAGTTGAAGCTGTTTTCTCCTGATGTCCCTAACATATCCCTCCCTCCCTGTCCTGATTAGGTGCTGGACCCCCAGGGCTACTGCAGTGCTGTGGTGGGAGCCTTTTTGGTCCTCAGCCCAGCTTCTTCACGGCCGACTCTGTTGGGATGCATCATGCTGGAGATAACTATGTAGCCATTCCTTCCTAAATAGTCTTAGTCCTGTGGGATTGGAGAGGCCCTCTTTTCCCTTGGGGTCTGTGGGAATTAGGATTTCAGAACTTTTGCCTGTTTGCTGTATCAGGTTAGCCATTGAGGATATTTCAGATAATTCCCCTTGTTCAAGGCAGAATATTGTCATCTATAATGTTAATGGTTCTGAGAATTTGTATTCATACTTTCTGTATGCTTACATGAGTTTGTTTAAACATTTGAGCCTGATTGGTGTTGACATATTTTTAGGTAAATATCTGCAGCTCTGTCATTTCTAGCCTTGTGATTTTGTGTAAGTGACTTAATCTCCCTAAGCTTCAGTTTTCTCATATGCAAGATGGATGTTAAAAAACCCAAGTGAAATTATTTATATGAAGGATTTATCAAAAATCTCGACGATTGTAATAGTAGGCATTCAAAACTGTTAGTCATCAATGTGTTAAGCCTCTGGCCTGCCTGTCTTTACATACTGAGCAGAGTGAGTTGGAAGAATTGTTGTATTTGGGCTTAGGGATAACCGATGATTGGCAATATGATTTATATCTTTTCTTCTCAACTTTGTATTTTGAAAATGTTCAAATCTACAGAAAAGTTGAAGGAATGGTGCAATGAATCCTATATGTCTTTCACCTAAATTCACCAGCTGCTAACATTTGGCCACATTTGCTTGTCTGTCTTTATATTACAATTTGTGTGTGTGTGTGTGTGACTGAACCCATTTGAAAGCAAGATACAAACAGGCGGGTGCGGTGGCTCACGCCTATAATCCCAGTACTTTGGGAGGCTGAGGTGCGCAGATTATTTGAGGTCAGGAGTTCGAGACCAGCCTGGCCAACATGGTGAAACCCTGTCTCTACTAAAAATATAAAAAATTAGCCAAGCATTGTGGTGTGCGCCTGTAATCCCAGCTTCTTGGGAGGCTGAGGCATGAGAATTGCTTGAGCCTGGGAGGTGGAGGTTGCAGTGAGCTGAGATCATGCCACTGCACTCCAGCCTGGGTGACAGAACAAGACTCCGTCTCAAAAAGTAACAAATATCATAACACTTTTCAAATAAATACTTCAGCACTCGTCTCCTAAGGACATTCTCCTACATAACTACAGCCGTTATCATTCTTAAGATAACTAACAGTCATTCCATAATATTGTTCCAAAATAGTACACATTCTGCTTTCCCCAGTTGTTACCAAAATGTTTTTATAGCTTTCTTTTTTTTTTTTTTTAACCTATCTGGGCTCTAATTAAGATTTACACCTCCTATTTAGTTATCTCTCTTCAGTCTTATTTATTTTGTTGTTGTTGTTTGGTTGTTTTTGAGGTGGAGTCTTGCTCTGTGGCCAGGGCTGGAGTGCAGTGGTGCGATCTCTTGGCTCACTGCAACCTCCGTCTCCCGGGTTCAAGTGATTCTCCTGCCTCACCCTCCTGAGTAGCTGCGATTACAGGTGCTTGCCACTGCACCTGGCCTCTTTTGTTTTTGTTTATTTTTTATTTTTATTTATTTATTTTTATTTTTGAGACAGAGTCTCACTCTGTCACCCAGGCTGGAGTGCAGTGGCATGATCTTGGCCTCCCGGGTTCAAGTGATTCTCCTGCCTCAGCCTCCCCAGTAGCTGGGACTACAGGTGCCCGCTACCACGCCTGGCTAATTTTTGTATTTTTAGTAGAGATGGGGTTTCACCAAATTGGCCAGGCTGGTCTCGAACTCCTGACCTTGTGATCCGCCCACCTTGGCCTCCCAAAGTGTTGGGATTACAGGCGTGAGCCACCGTGCCTGGCTGTTTTTTATTTTAAAATATGTTTTGGTGGCTGGGCGCGATGGCTCATGCCGGTAATTTCAGCACTTTGAGAGGCTGAGGCAGGCGGATCACTTGAGGCCAGGAGTTCAAGACCAGCCTGGCCAACATGGTGAAACCCCATCTCTATTAAAAATACAAAAGAATTAACTGGGCATGGTGGTGCATACCTGAAATCCCAGGCTGAGGCACAAGAAGTGCTTGAACCCAGGAGGCAGAGGTTGCAGTGAGCCAGGATTCTGCCAGTGTGCTCTAGCCTGGGGGACACAGTATGACTGTCTCAAAAAAAAAAAAAAAAATTGTTTTAGTGACACCTTTTTGAAGAGTCCAGGCTCATTGCGTAATATCATTATTTGCATCCTATGACTAGATTGCATGTGTAAGCAGAATTGATAAGTGCTTCAGTTTCTTTAATTTTTTTTATTGTAAATATGTTAAAAATCATTTTGATTCAAGGTAAAAGTGACATTCATTTTTCTTGTTCTTTGGTAAGTGTGGATTAAGTTGGTAACCAGAAGGAGTTACTGAATGGTTCAGATGTCAATGGAATATGTGTGTGGGTGAATTTGGAACAAGCATACACAGTGGTTTCTTAGACTCACACCCGTCTGGAGGTAGTTATCTGGCTTAACATAGTAAGGATTTTATTTTAATATTTGGCCATGGTTTTATAAAGAAATGAACTTGAGAATTGGAAAATTTAGTAAGACAAACTATATTTACATAATTTTCAAAAGAGATACTTTGCTGTCAGATCCTTGGATGAAGACTAAACCTTAAATCTCTCAGGAATGCATCTTTTTCTTCTTCCCTCCCTCAACACTTTCCTATCGATTTAAAAAAAGAGCTTTAGCTGCAGCTGAGACTAATACAGGATCCAGCTGTAGCTTTTTTGTTGTTGTTCATGTATCCGGTGATGGGCACAGCAAACTCATTGTATGAAAAGTCAATAAAGGAAAGGGCAGGGTGGGAAAAAAAATGACACTCCTCTAAAAGTATTCAAGAAATAGCAACAGGATCTAGGAGTCTCCCTTTCAGATGACTGATTTAAATTCCATTCTGAAGTATTAATTTTGTTCATGACTAGTCTAGAAGGCATTTTAATTTTCCCTTTTAATTATGTACACACCACGTAATCAGAGAATATATGTGAGGCCGACACATTATTTTCCTTGGAGGCAGAAAATAGTAAAGCATGAGAACCCAGAGAACTAAACCCTCCTCTTGTAAAATAGGGCAAAGATTCTTCAAAATACCGTTCATGTTCGTGCTGGTATAGAGATAGCAAGGATCTGTGAAAGAAAGCCAGGTTCTCTTAAATTTGTTAAGTAGTACATTTATGCATTTACCATACAGCAAATAAATTCAGAATCAGCGGTTCAATCAAATTAAATTCCACATTTGCCTATCTGTTTCAGTGTAATTTCTATAAAAGATTTGCGTCTTCTGCTCTGTCTTAACAGGACCAGGTCCATATTACTACCCTGTAGCTGAAGATGAATTATGTTTTAAAATGGTTTTTATGATCAATGTAATGATCATAAGACTAGTGATTTTCACATACTTGAGTATCTCAAGCATTTCATTTTTCTTTTTTTCATGTTAAGGGGGTCAGATTTCTCATATTTCTTGTAATTGTAGCCAGACGTCCTGTTTGGGAACTATTAAATACCAATGGTGCCTGTGAAGAACTCATGCGATTCTGTGGTAACCATCTGAGTTATTCTTTGTAGATTTGATTTTATGGACAGGCCTCCTTGAAGTCCTGTACTCTATTTTTAGAAGCTCTTTTTTACATTTCCGTGGTTCAGGGCATCAGTCATAAACATATTTATTATTCAGCACAAAAATGTTGTTCAGTGTCTTAAGGCTGTTTAAACTTTATGGAGATAATAAACCAGTGGCACTTCAGTGGATATAATATATGAGCACTACTGAACAAATTTAAGGACGGAGAACTTCGCGGTCCTTTACAGATTGCTGCACTGTCTGTGCCGCCATGAATGGTATTTTGAAGAATCCTTTCCTATTTTACACTAAGAGGGTTCCGTCTCCATGCTTCTCACACATGTCTATTTTCTGCCTCCCACTGAAAGAAACGCTTTTGTTCCTGCATGTCTCCCCTCCTTCACTCCTGCCTCATTATTACTCCTTTAAAAAAAAAAAAAAAAAAAACTTAAGAATAGTCTAGTAGCTTTCTTCTCAGATTTATTTATTTTATTTATTTTTTTTGAGACGGGGTTTCGCTCTTGTCCAGGCTGGAGTGCAATGGTGTGATCTCAGCTCACTGCAACCTCCACCACCTGGATTCATGAGATTCTCCTGCTTCAACTTCCGAAGTAGCTGGGACTACAGGCGCCCGCCACCACGTCCAGCTAATTTTTGTATTTTTAGTAGAGATGGGGTTTCACCATGTTGGCCAGGCTGGTCTTGAACTCCTGACCTCAGTTAATCCACCCGCCTCGGCCTCCCAAAGTGCTGGGATTACAGGCATGAGCCACTGAGCCCGGCTTTTCTCAGATTTATATATGATTGGTTTGCTGCTCTGTGTTGTAGCAGAGACCCTGTGCTCTGAAGTAATTTCTGATCCAGTGAAGTATTACAGGAGCGAGGGACTGTGCACCTTCAGTCTATTTGGTAATAAAGCACCTATTCTCTTTTTCGAAATCACTATAATCCACATGCCATTACAATCATCCTTTTAAATTACACAATTGAATGGCTTTTAGTATATTCATAAAGTTGTGCAACCGTCACCACTATCTAATTTTAGAACATTTTTATCACTTCAAAAAGAACCTGGTCCCCATTAGCTGTCATTCCCTCCTCTCCAACCCCTGGCAGTCATTCATTGACTTTTTGTTTCCATGGACATGTCACGTAAATGGAATCATAGAATATGTGGTCTTCTGTGTTTGGCATTTTTCACTTAGCAGGTTCATCCATGTTGTGGCATGAGTCACTTTCCCAGGTTCATCTGTGTTGCAGCTTGATTCAGTGTCAGTGTCTGTGCTTCTCCTGTGGGTGGAACTGAGACCTGGATTGGTTTTAGTGTTGGGAGTGGTCAGAGAGGTTTTGCTCACCTCTGTCACATGGTTGAATCTGTGGCTGTGTGCTATCTTGAAGGTTTTTAGGTTTGTTGTGCTTTCTTCCTATTGAAAAGGTTGAAGTTTATTTTAACCCGTATTATTTGAAGGACCACATCATATCCTTGCTGTTGAAATCCTTAAGTTGATAATCTTATGAACAGTTGCATCTGGAATAGAATCATGTTGTCTGTAGAAAGTTTTTACTCTCTCTGAAGACCAATAGTGGGTTCAAGAAACAGAATTCCCCAAGGGAGCCATACTGAAATCTGTTGACAGAAGCGTGAAGAGTCTGCTTCTCGGGGGTTCCAGTGTGATCCCAGTGGTGGACGTAGGACAACAAATTTCCATCCCCTGTTCACCCCAAAATCTCAGCAAATGACAGGGAAGAGACTAGGATGGGGGGCAAGTGGGGAGAAGTTGGTCAAAACGTACAGTCTTGCATTTGTAAGATGAATACATTCTGGAGACCTCGTGTACAGCCCTGTGACTACAGTTAGAGATAACATATTGTATGCTTGAAATTTGCAGAGAGTGATTCTAAGTATTCTCACCACACACTCACAAGGTAACTATGTGAGGCGACAGGTATGTTAATCTTCTTGACTGTGGTCGTCATTTCACAGTGTCTCCTTAATCAAGACATCGAGATGTACACCTTGAATATATCCAATTTTTAGTTGTCAATTGTACCTCAATGTAGGTGGGGAAAAAAGAGCCTGGGAAGGGGACCTTTGGCAAAGGATAGAGTGTAACACACTTTTGGAAGGAAACTACAAATGGGAAACCTATGAGCAGATAAAACAGAAGGAGGATTTAGAGTAAGCAGGAGCAGCTTCTGGACAGCCCGTCACAGGGCTCTGCTCAGACTAGTAACTAGAGTGTTCGGATTCGGGTTCTGTTGGTGATCATAGAAATCGTGCTGCAAACAAGGAGAATTCAAAGGCCCTCCGAAGCCACTCTGCTGGGAGTGTTCTCTGCACTCTTCTCTGTCGTGCTGTCCTGTTCCTCTTGTTTTGAGCAGTCTACAGCATTTTACCCACAAGCAAATTTTCTTTACAGAGATTGGATTCCTTGCCTGGGGAGAATTGGAACTCAATGGGTGTGTACCAACACCCCAAGTAAAGCTTTTTAACATTTTTGTTTGTTTGTTCTGTTTATGTGGCTTCTCCAGTAAAGGGCCTATCTTTTCATCCCCAAGGGAAGCCCTCCAGTGGACAAGCTTTGCTCACAAACACAGAACATAATGAACCTTCTCATTTGAGAGGGGAATCGAGTGAGAAAAGTTACCTACATGCAACACCAAAGGAAGACACACAGCTAGCTTCATCTCAATTTTTTTTTTTTTTTGCATTTAATGGTTTTATTAAACATGATTTTTTTGGTAATGGATTTATTTATTATTTTTGCACACAAAACAATAAACATTTTCTAAAAGTACATACAAACAAAAAGATGCATATCAAACATATTAGGAAGGTTGCACATGGGAAGACGGGGAATAGAAATGGGGGGGTGGGAATTAAAATAAATGAGAGAGGGACTTTGTATGGATCAATGATAATAGCTCAATCCTCTATTTGACAAAGAAGAAGGAGAAGGAAGAGGAAGAAAAAGAAAGTGGGATAAAGGATCAGAAAGGGAGGAAAATAGAAAAAATTAGAGTATGACTCCAGGGTAGACCTGTTTTGTTGTCGCTTGGTTGGTTGGTTTGTCAGTTGTATTTTTCATATGTTTCGCCATGTTGGCCAGGCTGGTCTCGAACTCCTAGCCTCAAATGATCAACCCGCCTCAGCCTCCCAGAGTACTGGGACTACAGGCGTGAGCCACCACGTCCAGCCCCCACATTGCTTCTGGCCTCTGTGGTAGACCTCCCAGACGGGGCGGCCGGGCAGAGGCGCTCCCCACATCCCAGATGGGGCGGCCAGGGAGAGGCGCTCCTCACTTCTTCCTGGACGGGGCGGCCGGGCAGAGATGCTCCTCACTTCCCGGATGGGGTGGCGGCTGGGCAGAGGGGCTCCTCACTTCCCGGACGGGGCGGCTGGGCAGAGGCGCTCCTCACATCCCAGACGATGGGTGGCCGGGCAGAGGCGCTCGTCACATCCCAGACGATGGGTGGCCGGGCAGAGGCGCTCGTCACATCCCAGACGATGGGTGGCCGGGCAGAGGCGCTCGTCACATCCCAGACGATGGGTG